>NC_050179.1:14871056-15096056 GCF_008315115.2 Sander lucioperca
CAAAGCATCGTTCTCGCAAAAGAAGAACAGTGCAGGAGCGGTGATGGGAGTGTTCAAAAACGCATCAATGCCTTTGTTATAGTAGTCCACCGTCTGGCGTCTGAACATACCAAAGTATAACTGGCTTACTTGTTTTACCAGTGTCTCCCAACGTGGAAATACAGTCTTAGCTAGACCTGGGCAGAGAGGAAAAACCACACTTCATTCATTTGCACTGAATAGCATTCACTCCTATTCAACCATGTATCACTTCTTGTAAAAACATCCAATTTTGGATCTAGCCAGTGTGATTGAGCATAATGGATACCAATGAAATGAAATTGATGCATGTGTTAAATCTTGTCACTGCTGAACTGACCTATGGCCATTGTCTCCACAGAACCCACCACCAGGCTATCATAGACTTGGCCTTTGATCCTCTGTGTGAGCGCCTGATATTTCTGTGTGTCCTGGGACACATGTACCAGCAGCTGAGCAAATGTGTAGCCACCGATAGAGAAGGCATGGACAAGCAGTGGGCGGGACACAAAGCGTTCACCCTGGAGCAACTCTAGCAACCTCTTTCCATTATCCAGACCCCAGCGTGGCCACAGGAACTCTTGCATCTTGTGTAACACAAGCAGAAAGAAAACAGAATGCTGATGAAACATCAGTTGGCTTTAGGCAGTTTGAGTTAAGGGTCAATCCTATCCTTGTACTGAGTAATTAACAGTCAGAGATCACTTAAGTTACAGACATCGCTGTCCTTACATTTATGACTGGTTGATCATAAATGCTGTAATGTCAATGATAGTCCTTGGGTAATAAACTACTATCCAACTGGGATTTTGTCGTTCGTCTACCAACGTAAATTTCTGCAAATGAATGAGCTCAGATATGCCCTTTGATATTGACTGTATGAATGAGGAAATGAAAAGTGTCTAACAGCTCCTTCAGGGTCAGCAGGAGACAAAGAGAAACTCAGGCTCTTGTTGAAGAGCCTGTACTATGAATCAAGATCAACATGCCCTGGATTGATTTCAGTTACCCGGCTTCACCTAACCTAACAACCGCGGTCCCGCATAAGCTGTGTCACGACGGTAGTTAACAACTAGTTCAATAACTCCTGGTTCCCAATCCAGCGGCGCGTGCATTCACATAAAAGAGGCGCTGTTTGCACAGCACGACCAATCGCAAACATCTACCAGAGCCACATATTTTACATAAGAAGAGCAAACTATAATTCTACATAATTATGAAGAACACAGACACGGTTTAACAGGCAAAACACAATACAGTAGCTGCTTCCTAAAACATGAGGGAAAGCTGGTGAAAAAATAGCCGACGCTGTAAATGCATAAATCACAACGCTTATCAATATCACTTCCTCATCAGTCAGGCACTAGATCTGACCATAATTACACTTGTGTTTTCCATAAACTGTCGTTGCTTTAGCCTATTATTTAAGTTGCAACCCTGGCAGTGGTAAGCGATTATGAGAGCAAATAAAAAGTATAAAAACATAATTCAAACCAATGTGCGCATTGGCAACACACGGCTCGGGAAGCCGACAAATAGCCTATAGGCCTACGTAATTCCCTCCACTGAAAATCTATAGGCTATCTTTCATAAAAATACCCATCGGGGAATGTTGACGGGGTTGTCGGTCTCTAAATGTTTTAACTTTTCTGAGCGCAGCTCTCTCTCTCTGCGCACCGAGCTCCACCAGATCTTCTAAGAACGGTGACGTAAAAATTGGAAACCTGCATTTGTTTATAGCCATGTTTACCAGCTTGCACCCATCTTCTTCCCTCACTTTGTTGGCGCATTGCTACGTACTTTGGTGCCCCAGTTGTACATCAGTGAATGCATGCATGTAGTCCTTGATGCATATGCATGGCCATAAGACCACAATTAAAGACCAGACTGACTTACAACCTATGCAACAAAGAATCATTTAAAATTAACCTTTGCTCTACTAGGTGCATATGTCTTATTTGTTGTTAAATGTGTGCATGGGGGTCATTTAAGGCATTCCATATACTATGGTCATTCTTAACTCATACATCTATGGAGGTTCACAATAAACTATTTATCTTGTTTACACACAAATGGGCTTTTAATGGTACTTTTTTGTTTTACTTAATCGTTGGAAAGGCAAAGGACAAACATACGGTACATGCATGGATGATACACATCTCTATTCTATATTACAAAAAACAGCAGTTCCCTATATCTAAGAATTACCTAACTTAGTGAAAGGGCATCCACAGCTATGCATCACAAATCATAATAATACATTTGAGTCATCATGAAGTTAGCTCCATTTCGACAAATAACTAACAGTTATATGTGGTTGTGATACAAAGCACTGACTATGTGTGAACTCTATTGTGTAATGTTGTAATTCTCACTGATTTATGCTGTCGTTATCTTACCTCACTCTCCACTACAAGCACATCAAAGCCAGTGCGGAAGTAGATTTCACAATATTTGGCCACAGCTTGAGGACGCGAACCAAACCACGGCAGCATCAGCATAAGGGGTGTATGGTCTTCAGATGCTTTGGTCTGACATCTTGAGACTGGAGATGCCGATTCATTAATGTAGAAAGTTACATTCTTACTGATGCGGTGGGCAGTGATGCCTCTGCTCAGGAGCACCTTGTCCAACATAGTAACGTCTGTCGTCAGGCTTCCCACTGGATGAAATGTTAAAAGCGTCTAAAAAAAAAGTAGCCTAGAAATCTAGACGCACCCTAGCGGCAGCTAATGTAACATCTTGGTGTGGGTCTGGCTTGTCAGGCTAGAAAACAAGGGGACAGGAATGAAAAATAAGAAAAACAATAGACGTAAAAATGACAATGAGAAGGCTACTAACATTACTAACTGATGAAAACCTATTAACATACTAAGTGTTTTAAGTTACTGAAAAATTAACGTAACGTCAAGATTTTTTCCAAATTATTTGCCCAAAATGTGTCAATCAAACTTTAATTTGTGTGTAAAACCTACCCCCAGAGACAGGTAAACCAATCAGGCTTATTTTTACACGCATTAATATGTATGTCATATGGGACTTTTACTTACTGCGTCGAAAGTGTCCGGAATACAGTGAGTCTACGTTAAGCCCCTAACTTTATTTTGTCTGCTGGCTGAGTTACTAACCTGCTTTTAGTTTTGTGCCATTGACACTCGTTAATGACTGAGCTGTTTCCAAAGTGCATAATTTCCCATAATTACCAGTAATGAACAGTTTTGTTTTTATGTTGAAACCTTTTCTTCTTCTATGGGCTTGACAGACTATCACGCTGCCTTATGGCTGACCCAGAGTGTGTCTTATATCTAGATATCTAATCCTCCTCTTCCTTCTTCATCGGATGAGTGTTTTCACTTCAGTTGTCATTCGCGGCTGAGGCGAACTGCTGCCCTCCTTCGGACATAAAGTGATCAGCAAACAAACTCCACTAACAGAAAAATATCCTGACCGGTCTAATCAGTAGGCTATGGGTCGGTCCGTGTACTTGGTGGCCAACGGATTTTCGTTTTGAAAGGAAAAAAACAAAAACGAAAAACGGCCAGTTTCCCAATTACCATTAGTAAATAGGAAAACAAAAAACGGAAAACAACCCATTATTCGTTTTTTGTTTTGATATTAAAAAACGGAAAACGAAAAACAATCTCGTTATCCGATTGTCTTTGATGTATTTGTAGATGGAACTCGAAAATTAAAATACGTGTGTATAAGTCGTATTCCTTAATTTTGCATTGGTATTTTTTTCGTGACCCGGAAGTTACTCCCGCCACGCCAAGACCCGCCCTTCAATAGCATTTATTGGCCAGTACCGCCTGTAAGATCCGTTCTGTGGATGCGCATAATTACGTAGTAGAAAACTAACAATGTCCCTGTGCAATTTGTAACTGTCGGTACACGATCCGTTCTGCCTGCACGATAGACTGTATATAAGTAACATGTGTCAACACTTTACGACCAAACATTACAACTTTTTTATTAAATCTTTTTTTATTAAATCTTTATTATACAATAGTCATAGCTACAAACATTCGAAACTTGTCACTGATCCAAAACCGTGTAGTGACATCGTTGTTGTGTTGTTTACGTTAATGTTTTTACCTAATACTTCGTCTTGACTAATAACCATAGACTGTCTATTATTAATGCGATGAAGTGTAAACGTACATAAGTGTCCTTTTGAAGATGGGATGACAGCTCTCCCAGCCACCACTGCTGTATACCACTATAGTAGCTACATGCTAACGGCAGTCAACACTATAGTAGCTACATGCTAACGGTCATCTTAGCTGGCAATGTTGTTAAATTCTCCCCAATTCCGGGTCACATTCCTGCTGAAACATGTCCGATTGTGTAGTGTTTGGTCTGCGATTTTTGACGTTAGAAAGTGCTGCTTCGTTCCACTACAATCTAACGTTAGCATACTCATAGCTAACTATTGTAGCTGCATGCTAACGCGACATAGAGGAGCATATATAGCTAGCTATGTACGTATATAGCAGGACTTTGTACCGTAAAAAATCACCAATAAAGGCTTCTAAACCAAATACTAAACAAATACAAATACAGTAAAGTGACCGGAATTAGGGGTGAAATGTCCAGCATTGAGCTACATAATAGTTTGCTAGGAGTATGCTGGTCTCTCACAGAGATCTCATTTGTAGCCCTGTTTTTACCTGATACTTTCATAAAAGTACAAACACATGAAGTGAGAGGTATACACATGCTTAAACTTTATTTAAAACATGGTTAACCTGAAGCAGGACGGAGTCATGACTTATAACACCAAAGCAAGGCTTCTAGCTCAGGCTAGCTAGCGTTAGCAAATTACCTTCAAAGTTGTAAAGAAATGACGAAACGTAAAATTTGAAGCCTTTATTTAATTTGCTACATGGTGTTGTACTGGATGGCCAGACGACGCTCCGTATATCATTAACAGATACTTTAGGCAACTCCAGCAAACACCTTGTAAACTTCATCTTTGCCATCATAACGGTCTACTGTCACTGTCTAATGTTTTCTTCCGGTAACCGGGAATGTCCAAACATCCTTATGCCAATGCGTGCATAGAGCTGTGAAGTATGCCGGTGCTCGCGCAAGCGTAGAACTGATCAGGCAGTGCACAGAACGGATTTTACAGGCGGTACGGATCGGGTACTGACAAAGGAATAAGATTTATACACACATTTTAATTTCCGAGTTCCATCTACAAATACATCAAAGAAAATCGGATAACGAGATTGTTTTTCGTTTTCCGTTTTTTAATATCAAAACAAAAAACGAATAATGGGTTGTTTTCCGGTTTTTGTTTTCCTATTTACTAATGGTAATTGGGAAACTGGCCGTTTTTCGTTTTTGTTTTTTTCCTTTCAAAACGAAAATCCGTTGGCCACCAAGTACACGGACCGCTATGTAATCTACCTATCTCTACTTTCTGACTCTAGGCTACACCATTCATCAAGTTCAATAGTAACCATGCACAATAACAACGTGTCCTTTCCTAACAAAAAAAAAACATTGTTACGTAACATTCAAGGATTTATATAATGTCTCTGATTTTAAATGGTGACTTTATAGACCTTTTTCATGACATGTAGTAGGAAAAGCACAGGTGAAATTGATAACATCAACGATGGCTCAGTTCCATTAAGTGTCCCATTCATAGTTCCAGTTAACCAGCATGCACCATATCAGGACATTCTCTAAGTGGAATGCAGCCATCATTAGTGCTTTCCCTACAATGACAAGTCAAAATGTCTGCTGCGAAAAAGGTCTCTTATGGGTGCCCTTTTTTGGTATTTTTTAGGTCTCTCAAGTCCTAAAATTCCACATTGATACATATCTAATATTTATATTTCTGTAGTGTATATTACTAATTGTGTGAATTTTTCATTTAATGGGAAAACGCAGTATGATGAATGGTATTGTATAGAGTTTTGAGCGAGTTTCAGTGTCAGTTGTTTGTTACAAAGTTGATATTAATCCGCTATCAGCCAGCTCATGTAGCACTGTCATCTCAATGCAAAAAGGACAGGTTTGATTCATTGCCTTAAGTGTTGCATTGGTTTTATTTTGCCAGTATTCATATAAGTTTCCTCCCTCCACATTATATCCACAGACATTCAAGTGTATTTGTGACTATGGCTGTGATTTTGTCTGTGTGTTAACCCCTTAACCCTTAAGGCCAATTTATGCTTCTGCGTTAAATCGATGATGTGGGTACGTACGTAGGTACGTGGAGATACGGACCCTACAACAGACCCTACGCACTAGCCTGACGTGCACCTCTCAAAAAATATAACTACTTGTCGCAGCTAAGCAGACCGCAACAGCTGTGATTGGTCCGCTTGGTCGTGGCTTGGTAGGGTTGCATTTCCCCCTACTCATTTCTGGGTTCTCCTTCTCCATAAACAATATGAAATCAAGGAGAGGGATAACTTCTTTTCAGAAAGCACAGGAGAGACACTTTGTTTCTCCCACTATGCCTCTTGAGTCGGTACTCTCTCCAAAGCTAATCACTGTCACTCTCTCACTCGCTCTACCACACACTCCCCACGCGCACACATAATGAAACAAAAGTGTAACATTGTCATTGAATCATCACATCAGCCATACCTAAAACATCCGTCCAACTGAGGAGAAATGCAATAAAGCTAAAAGTTCAAGTCATGTAATGGGCTTTCTATGTTTGCATGGACATGCCTAGTAGGACTCAATATACAGCATATACCTTTATCTTATCACACCCTTTATCCTATGGCTCGTTTTTATCCTCCCCTTTGCTTGTGCAGCTTTGTTTTTGTGTCTTGTCCTGAGTGTCCACATTCCCAGCTGGACCCCAATCCCTGCTGACTTTGTCTTGTTGGAGGATGACTTGTCTAAACAGAAACCAGTTGCCCAATGAATTAGGATAGCAAGTGTGAGGCGACAATAATTTGGCCATGTCCCTCACTGAGCTCATATGTTTGGCCTGTCATTGTTCCTTCCCAGTCCCTTTAGTTACGGCTGGGTTGGTACTTTCCTGTGTCCTCATCAGACTGCGGGTTATTCACACCCCTCGGGAAGTTCACATGATCTGAAATAGCCCTCACTGTCTTTCAATCTGTTTATTTTATTTTTACCATCAAAGCCATTTTTTATCCTGAAATCAGAAGCTTGGCACAATGAAACTTAGAAGACAAACTGCTCTCTTTATTATTGGCTGTGGTATTTACTGTCACAGCCAACATTTTTCTTTGGATGCAGAATCAGCCTTTCCTTATGTCTTCATGTTTTGGGGTTTTGTACTAAATATATGTTTGGCAGATTTGTTTAGCATGTAGTTTAATCCGTATTTATCTATGTTTTGGATTGAAGAATAATCAATGTGCATTTGGCAGAATGCCCACACGACAATAATCCTGGCTTGAAAAATGATGTGTCCTGCTACTTCAGCAGTGGTCAGTGGAGAGTTTAAAACAGAACATTTCCGATCCTTACCTCAGCCAGACAGAGACGGCACAGAAGTGTGACTTTAAGCTCTCTGAGTTTAAATGCATCCAAAGGTATGTGGATCAGTGTCTATTTTAGAAATATCCCTGGGAATTGAATTAGGCCACGAGGCTGCTGTATTTCCCCCATTGGGTAAGAAACAGCACACGTGAACAAGAAAATAAAGAAAGCGAGCAACATTGCACTATCAGAGAGAGATCCTTCATGTCAAAGGCTCTTGCCACAATAATGGCATGGAAGCAAGGTCACGAGTGGTAATTACAGTCTTAAGGTTAGCAATTCTTTAAAGTCTATCCACTTGGTTCAGAGGTACTGTATCTACAGTTTATACTGTATGCACACAAGTAACCGCTATCATGCATAATGCATGTGTGCTATTCAAAGAGAATTTCCTGCTTCATCTACTGTTCGTGACACAAACTGAGTTGTTTATGTGATGGCTACTTAAAGAAGAAGGGCACAGAATCAGTTATAAATTACACTCAATGGCACATATTGATCTGGAATACTGGTTAGTTCAGTGCAGAGTACCTCCTCCCTAATGGTTGATGAGCGTGCTTTAGCCCTGATGGCATATTTATATCCTTTCCTTTTCCCCCTTTTTTCAGTTTTCTTTCTTTTCTTTTCTGTCCTTCTCTTCTACACTCATACTCCACATCACATACAGTACATCATACACACCAGAGGGATGTGTGTGAGTGTATGTGGGGGAACAGAACCAGCAGTAAGAGATGATACTGTGTGTGGTGTGGATGATGCCTCAGATTTAGGAGAACGGGATTGTGCAAACAGTCAAACTGTCCGATCAGTGCAGCGGCAGAGAGTGGGACAGCGGGGGTTGTCTCGAGGAGGTGGGGTCTGTCCCATGTGTCGACTGTCTGATGGAGAGAAGAGGGGCACAGCACAGAGTATGAAAGGACACAGAGTGCTGCGCAGAGAGAGAGACTGCAGACATGCAGCGACAAGGAGAAGCATGTATGTTTAAAGAGGCTGCAGCAGAGTGGGCAAATGATGAGGTAAGAAAGCTGAACTGACATGAGCTACTAGAAAGCCATTGTGTACTTATGTCTCTTCATGTGCTGTTATTATGAATGGATCTTTACGCTCTAATGTGTACTCTGTGTATGTCACAGGACGTTATAGGAGAAAGGGTATAGGGTTTTGGAGTGCTTTTTATATACAGTATTTGCATTTTAGTACTCACCCCACGTGCAGAAATTCAAGCTATTTATTGCAGATATCCTAGCAATACGCATTGTTTGATGAGTGGTTGCACTGATTGTGTCTTGAAGGCGATTTACCTTTCTTTTCCCCCCAGGTGTGTTAAGCATGAGATTCCCAGAGACCTGAGGTTAAAGATCTGTCAAGCATGTGATTGGACAACACCCCTCAAAACCTACAGCATGTGACTTTGCCGTGGAGTTTGTAGACCCTCGCCATGCTCTCTCTGTGGAATCTTTATCTTCTTCTCCCCCTCTCCTTGCCTCTATCACTTCACGTCATAGCCTTCACTGGAGAAAATGTCAAGGAAACACAACAGCCAGTCACTGACACAGCAGTGCAGCGTCTCAAACAGCCCCCACAGAGACCTCATGGATCTGATTTAGCACCGGGGAATCCCGTGTTTGGGACTGAGAATGTTGACCTCATGGGTCTACCTGTGAGTTGGCCCTTATCATCATCTGAGGAATTAGATAGACAAGGTGTGATTGGTGAATACATTGATTTACAGGAGAGCACAGAGACATCTCTTTTGAATCCTAATGAGAAGGGACTTATCATATCCAGACCTGTAGATACAGAAGATGCCATCTCCAAGGAGAGTGCACAAACAATAAGGTCTTCAGGAGGAGTACCAACTCAACCTACCCAGGAACAAACATTAAAGTATCAACCATCTGAGACAAGTACTGGATCTATATTGCATTCTACACAGACTGGAGAGAATCAGCCAACTTTCTCAGCCTCTCAGAATGAGACGACCGACAGCCAGTTACCTTTTCTTCTGTCTGGCTCATTTCCATCAGGCCAGGACTCCACTTCACATCTGTCTGCTGGACCAGGGCCCAGCCCTGAGCGCACCACTCCACCAGTAGCCAGTTGGGGGTGGACCACGGCCCCCTCTGTTATCACGCAGGGAGAGACACAAGAGGGGACTGTCCCAGTGAAAGAGACCGAAAATGGATTGTTTGATATTATGGGTCGTATTTTACACAGAGGAGCTGTCAGCATAGAGGCAGATAAAGGTAAGAGTCCTGCCTTGAATGAAATTGAATGTATTTGGAGAATCCATCATTTACTAAACTTGACACCAATCACAGTTAACACTTAGCACTAGTCACTTATGGCCTAAACGTGAATGGCAGGATTATTAGTGTTGCCCTCATTAAATACCTCAAATAAAATCTGCAAGACTCCAAGTCTGTATGACTGCAGTGTTTCCGATATGTATTCTGCTGCCACCCACAATTGTTTTACATTCACAGAATGGTTTGCATCAATGACCTCCCCCAAGCTTTTACTCTCCTCAAAAATCTCTACCAAACTCTTCCCCAACCCTTTCTCCCTTGTCCTTCTGTCTCAATCCTTTCATCACAGATTCTCCCTTTCTAGTCCTCCACTATCTTGTTGATGTAGAAACATTTCATTCCCATTGCAGTCAGTGTCCATTGCCCACACCAAAGGTTACTGGATATTGTGGTGCACACCAACTCATACAGTATTTACTGTACACACACACACACACACACACACACACACACACACACGATGGCACTCACTTGTCAAAGTAAATGATGTGTTGTGTCCACAAGCAAAGGGGGAGGAGGGCTTTGACAAAACTGTGTGAGGAATTTCCCTTCCTCAAGCTGCCTATGCATTTAATACCAGAGACAATTTTCAGCCGAACAGTTAGTTTGTTGAGTGAATGTATTAAATATTACAGTGAAAATCCACCACTTTTAGATATATATCTCACTGCTTGTTTGCTGCTTATGCATTGACACAGTCACTTCACTACTAATGGAGGACCAGAAATAGGACACATTCCAGCTACAACCAGTAGCTTTCCTGATTCTGGTGGCTCAATAGCTACAGCTTACTCTGAACGCTATTTTACCAAGAGATTAAGATGCTTACATTATTTATTGGTTACACAATCACAATTGGATATGAAAGTTAAATATTTCTGCATATGCTTGTAGGATATACAACAATCATGATAGCATAACAGCTCTTGACTGTGCTCACTAATAGCCACACAGAATGAGAGCAACAATGAGGTCAATACTGGCTAATCAACACATCTCTCTCACTTACACACACACACACACACACACACACACATACACACACACGCACACACACACACACACACACACACACTTTTCTTCCTCATGCTCCCACTCTCATTCTCTGTGACCCAGTTAGAGATTCCCCGTTACAAGCCTACTCTGTTTTATTATGGATTAACTTCACACATGGCAGATTCTCCCCTGCTCTCTTTTTGAACAATAAATATCTATTTGGCCTGTGTTCAATGGTTAGATTATTATGATGGTTTTATCTGTAAATGAATGTCACCATTATTAAAATTGCATCATTAGCATGCTAACATGCTCGTGATGACAAGGCTAACATGCTGATGTTCGACAGGCCATGTTTGGCATGTTAACCATCTTATTTTTAGTGTGTTAACATGCTCTCTCCATTTGCCAACTAAAAACTTTGAGTTATGTTAGCATTTAAAATGTGTCGCTTTTGGTTCTCTGTTGACACAACAAATAAGTTCCATTTTATTTTTCGTGCTTTGTAGATGGCTCCATGGATGATGACCTGCATCTCTCAAAGACCAGTGGCACACTCTTGCTCAATTGTAACACAGACACATCTGCTATACCCTGCAAAACATCAAACCAGTCTTGGACTCCCACATACCCAGATGATGTTACTCCCAACGAGTCCCCGGGCCCCTCTCTGGATCTCAGCCCTGCCTTTTTCGTCCCTCTGTATTCGGACTGGAACTCTGCCCTCGCCACATGGGGATTTGCGTGGGAAGCACACGTCTATGGCCTGGGCTCTGTCTTTACTGTATTTGGCCTAATCTCTGTGGTCTGCCTGCTAGGCCTTCCCCTGCGCTGTCCCCCAGGAAGCCCCTACTTCACCCTGCTGCACTTGTTCCTCCTAGCATTTTCAGGAATCCAAGCTTTCTGTTTGCTCTATGATGCTTACAATCACCAAGATCGTCTTCCCCCTCTGGGCTCTCTGCTGCTCTCTGAGCTGCCCTTCCCCTGTTTGATCTCAGCCTTCTCCCTGGCCTTCCTCCTTCTTTCCTTACGCTCACGCATGCATCTTTCACTTCCACTTGCTAATTCCACCTCGTTCTCAGCCTTGCCCAAACCTTGCCTGTTGCTGTGTATGTCCCTGTTGTATTCTGGGGTTTCTCTAGGGTGTGTTGGCATGCTCCAGCTCTTCCACAGCCTCCCCTCCATGATCCTGCTATTCCCTCAGGGTGTGTTTGTATGTCTCACCGTCTTTCTCTCATGCTCCTACCTCATCTTCTACTGCTTAATGCAATTCGACACAAAACACATCTACAGGCTGAATGACAATGGAGAGAGTGGAGGATCTCCTGTAGCGATGCAACCTGCAAGTTGTCCCTTTGCCAAAGCTGAGGACTGGGGTAGGGCAGCAGGAGCTGGAGTGGGGGCTTCGTTGTGTTTGTTAGGGTGCGGAGGCCTCCAGTTGTATGGGATCCTGCATGCCCTTGGTTTAGGTGGAGTTGATGGCTATGGGTTCCAGCCCTGGCCCTGGTGGGGCTACCAAGTAGGCTGCAGGCTCTGTGAGGTTGGGGTGTGTCTAGGTTTGTCTCTCATTGGTTCACACCCTCTATTCTGTCACAACTCCTCTATCAAGACCATAACTCATCCCCGGCCAGGATCTTGGTCCCGCCTCTCCTGTAGCTCCCCTTCACGAGGACTCACCCTGCCCTCTCAGAGAGGTGCAGATTTTCCTGTCCTCTCCTCTCACGATTCTTGGTCTCAGGGTAAACAGGAAAAGCTGGTGGTCTGTGATGTCATCACTAAGGGACAGTCCGAGGCTCTTCCTCTTTTCTCAATGGTGGATCCTCCTGGAAATGGGCAAGACTGTGTCCCCAAGTCCAGCCAAACCCAGAGCACTTTACTACCTCTCCCTACACCCCCAAGCCCACCGCACAAGCCTAAGAGTGCAGTTGAGTCTCAGCTATCGTCACTGGATAGCCTAAGACTGGAGATTGACTCTACTGTGGACCTGCAGCCCCCATCTCCCATAGACTTGTCCCGCAGCATTGACCAGGCTCTGTTCAGTGAATCCCTGTTCTCACACAGTATATTTGGTTTGCCAAGACTCTTCCATGCTTCTTCCAGCCTCTCTTTGAGCCCTCCTAGCCAAGGTTTGTCAAAGCAAGGGCCTAGCTCCGTGGAAAATGCCCTATACCGAACCTCTTCCTGTGGTGATGTGGATCAAGAGAACGGACTGTCCAGTTTAAGACCTTCCCAGCCACATGGCTCTTTGACATCTCACAGCAAGCCACCAATGTCACCAGAGCAATGGGATTGGAAAGAGAGCATCTCTGGTTCAACCCATGGTCTGTGCAGTAATCCTAAGGAGAAAGTAAAACTGCGCTCACATTCCTGGGCCAACAGAGGTCAAAACATTGCTCAGAGCAGCCTCCCACGGGCAATCCCCCACCTGTCTTACCACAGACGATACCAAACCCTGAGCTTAGCCTCCCAGGACAGTCATGGATCAGGCCGGCTGGCAGGGACTAAACACCTGAGTGAAAGCAAACAGCTGGAATGGGATCTGGCTGTACAGGCAGAGTTTGTCAACGTGTGCAGACAAATTGACACTCTGAGTGTTTGCAGTGACACCATTGAATTATAGAAAGTTATAAAAGTCCAGTTGTGATTAAAATATGCACATGACTTTCTATAGAAATAGCATACTCTGATCAGGTGAGATGAAGGAATTAAATTGTACATCATAAAAGTTATACAGATGAAAATAATTACCTGAACTGATAAAAAGGGGAATGGACATTATTGATACAATGTGTAGACCCAACTTATTTTCTATAAATACTGTACTGTTGATATTATATATATTTAAAACTGTTTTCAGCAACGCCACTAAGCTATTCTCTTTGTTTTGTTTTTTTAATAATGGCAGTAGTCTAATTTTAATGCACTGTAATAATTTTAATTAATGCTAATTTCATTCCAGTTACACATTTGTGAATGTCAAGGATCAAATATATTGCGAAAGAGTGCAAAGCTTTCAAGATGTTAACTTAAGCAGGAGTTTTAATATTTGTATAACTGACATGTTGAGCTTTTTTTATTTAAAGCTACAGTATCTTGCAGAGAGAAACTGAAAGGCATACACAGGTAAAGGAGAGCCTTCTTTAATAGTGAATGGACAAACAATATTCATTATACACTGTTGATGTGTGTTCAATAGTCGACGTGCTCAGAAGGATTTAATATATAATGAGTTAAGCCTCTTCCACGTTGGGATTGTATAGACACAATTTCATCTACAGTGGTTAGCAGCCACAATACAATCAGCACCTTGCTGGCCATTTAGAGTTGGCAAACATGTACTTCATCATGGGAACATGACATTTGGCATGTAGTGCTTACCTCAGAGGATTATTATTATTAATATTTAAGTGGGATGTAATATACTTGGAAATTCAATGACAATTCATATATACAAAGGATGAGTTTGTCTTTCATGTTTTTGTATTGCTTGTTTAGCCATTTAAGTGGTATCTTTGTTATTTTAGTAGTACATACACTCAAAGTTGCAATAATGTGAGTTTGTTTTTTTAGTTTTTTTACTACCAGTGGCAAACTGTGCCATTGTGTGCCAATGTTAGAACCTCTCACAGGCTCACAGAGGTTACATCTTGAATATATTGCCCTCTAGTGGTAATGAGAAAAACAACACTTTTTGCTTAATTGATTTCTGGAGATTGGACAAATCAAATCAAATGCCCTTGACAAAATATATATATATATATATATATATATATATATATATATATATATATATATATATATATATATATATATATATATATATATGTAATACCACAGATGTTGAGTACCTCCCAGACAAATAAGAAATCACATTTAAAACTGATAAATCAACTTGAAAGAACTTTTTTGTCTACAATTCTATAAAGAAATAAATCTAACCCAGGCAATTGGTTTGTTACTACTCTTCTCCACTGACTCCAGAGCCCTATTTCAATAACTCACCATTTCATTTTTTAAATTCTGGGCCTGAAAAAAGACAAATAACTACTTATATTATGCATTATGGACAGACAATAGCTACGTAATTAATATTGTGTTTTTGCTAAATAAATTTATGGAAGATAACAACATGTCAAACCATGTGACTCAGACTCATTTGTATTATGAATGTAAAAATGTGGATAATGTATGGAATTATCCCTCAAACATTTTGTTATCCAGAGGAAAATCCAGAGTGAGATTACACGTGATCGCTTCTTTAAAGTACTCCTTGTTACAAATATGTATGTGCGGTATAAGGCTGATGTTAAGCTTTGGTCGCCTCTGCAACAGCAGCAGCACGTTCAAAGAGCTCACCGCCTGGAGGTAAGATTACATGCAGGGTGATGAGAGCAGAGCATCCTTTGTGTAACAGCCATCAGAGACATTACATAGAATTTGCTTAAACATAAACTAATGTCAAAGGTCTAGTAAGAAGTGTTTCCGCCTGGCTCAGTGAGCTTTATACACAAGGTATTAGCGGAAAACTGATAATAAAGCTATTTAACTTTTGTTACTTTCCTCTTTTTATGAAATAAAATGTTGAACATTTAAAACATTATGCCAAAGACTTGCTGCTTTTTTTGTTATGTGTCTTTTATTCTGCAAATAAAATGTCTAACTGCCTAATTTCCTGCAATAGTATATTGTGTGATATATTAAATGGAAATATAGGGCTGCACCACTGCAAGGTTTGTTGTATACTCTCCTGTATCAGGGTAACATTCAGAGGCCAATAAGGAGATGGGCCTCTTGTTACACCATCAATGATAAGCCTATCGTAAAGTAGTTAATGACATCCGTTTGCTTGTTGAAGGGGATCAGCATGAATAGTTAATTACATTAGTGCACCTTGGCCACAGTGGACAGATTAGAGGTTTATGTGCTGATGTGACTGCATGTAAAGTTCAAAATTTAAATTCAGGTTAACGTGTATTGTTTTGTCAGTCTTTCAAAGGGGTAAGAGATTGGACGGACAAGAAAAAGAGGGGAAGGACACACAAAAGCAGTGTCAGATTTTAGAGTGTGTGTGTGTGTGTGTGTGTGTTGTACAGCAACGACAGCTTTGTGTTTGTAGTTTGATCACATGTGCCCGGTGCATCTGCTGGTAGCTGCTGGGCTCGGGACATTTGGTCCTGTTCGAATGTTTCCTCTTCCTCCAGCCTCAGTAAAGTCGTTTCTCGTAACTAAGCGTGAAACAATTGAAAGAAAAAGAAGAGTGTGTGAAAAGTGTTTTTGTGTGTTGCTGTAAATGCAATCTTGGATGGAGATAAATAGATGAAAGAAGAAGATGAAGTTGTGATAACCACATGGATGTACTTACATGGCACAAAAGAATATCTAAAGTGATAGCATGGGTAAGAAAAGAGGAAGAGAGAAGACACTTTTTGATGCCGCTAAGCACAGGTAAATTCCATTTGATAGTAAAAGGTTTCTGAATATCAGTAAAGCTTAGACACACATTGTTAGTGCACATGTAGTAAGAAAGGGTTTGCAGAGGAGGGGGAAAGATCAGAAGCCGGGGGTCAGGGGTCAGAGGTCAGACTCACGAGTGGAGGCCGTGGACTCCTCCCTCCATCTGAGCAGACATGGTTCTCTTCTCAAACTTCAGCTCTCCAGAGTACATCATTGACCTGGTGCAAAGACACACAGCTCATAGTCAAAAGTCCTTATACAATAAAAACACACATTTCATTTTTTTGTGTTTGTATGTATGTGTGGTTGTACTTCTGCCTGTCTTGGCCAGGACACTCTTGAAGAAGAGATTTTTAATCTCAGTGAGTCTCTGCCTGGTTAAATAAAGGTAAAATAATAAATAATAAATTTCACACTTACCGTAAAATGGACAAACTCTTGGCTCCTATGTCCTGACAGCCATGTTGGATACCAGCAATGAGGTATGGAACAAACTTATGGATGGAGCCTTTATCTGTTACTGATCCTGAGACACCTTGAGCCACCTTCACCTTATCTCCCTCGCTGGAACACAATCCACACAGAGTAAGAGATAAATGTGTCACCATGACATTAAACAATTATACATTTTTCAAATGACCTCTGTAACTCCACTCCCTCACCTAAAGTAGCGTTTCTGACTGTTATTTTTCTCCATGGCATCCAAGGAGCCCATTCCTCTGTACTTTTTCAGACGGACACCATCTGAAAAGAAATATTCTCCTGGAGCTTCAGTGGTTGCCGCGAGCAATGACCCCATCATCACTAAGGGGCAGAAATATGAGGGGACAAAAAAATGGGATGACGTTATGCTGTGTGCAAAGGACAACAGGCATGGGCAAAAAGTAGTCCATTGGTTAAAAAAAAATATGTCATTACATATAAGTGTCTACTGAATGATCCAAATGTAAATCACAAAAATGTAAGCCTTGAGGAAACAGGAGAACATAATTCTACCTGTAGATGCTCCCAGGGCCAGAGCCTTCACCACATGTCCAACAGTCTGAATGCCTCCATCAGCAATTACTGGCACTCCAAAACGTCGGGCATACTCTGCAACCTTGTACACCGATGTACCTTGGGGCCGTCCACATGCCATCACTGAGGAGAAAGAGCATACTATTTTATAGCATAAACCTGCTTTATCACATGTAAACTAATTTGCAGTTGTGTTGACTTTAAAACAATCTTAAACCAGCTGTTGCTCACAGTACTGCACTCTTGATCATACCTTCCTGGGTGATACAGATAGAGCCACACCCCATGCCCACCCTCAGGGCATCCACACCGGCATCTATGAGGTTTTTGGCCTGAGCAGCTGTCACCACTAGAGGGAAACAGACGCACAGACAAGAGCTCAATGTGGGAGAAATGAGTAGGTTTTAGAATGTTTTCGCAACACAAACGCATAAGAATGCTCTGTGACAGGAATAGAGCTTACCATTTCCTCCAACTACCTGTAGATCATTATATTTCTGTTTGATGTAGTTTATCATGTTGATTTGATACACTGAGTTTCCTTGGGAGGAATCCTGTTATCCAAAAAAGTGAAATAGTTTCAATGAGAGATGAAGCACCTACTGGATCTTTGATTTTAAACAGTAAATATGTCAATTAGAACAGTTCTCATTTAAAAGCCACCATTTGTGTTGACTGTTACATCACATTACATTACATGTCATTTAGCCGACGCTTTAATCCAAAGTGACTTCCAATAAGTGCATTCAACCGTGAAGGTACAAACACCAAACAGCAGGACTCCAGTATAAGTACATGTAAGTGCATATATATATTAGGGCTGTCAATCGATTAAAAAAATTAATCTAATTAATTACATACTCTGTAATTAATTAATCGAAATTAATCGCATACATAATTAACGGTGCCTGAACCGATACTTTTTAAGAAAGTAAAAGAAAAGAAAAAAAAAAGGGTACTAAACAACAGTCGGTTACATTAAAGAACGGCTTGTTTATTGCTAAGGCCATATGGTCAAAATTAAATGATTTAATAATAATGTATAACAATAACAATAACTTATTTCACTAGTAAATTGCTGTTGAACGACAAAAACAACCACCAGGTGGGAAAAGGACATTTACAATAACTTCAAATGCACCACGAGGCTGTAGTTTACCAATTTCATTGAACGCACCGTCTGTGTTGTTTTTCCTACGGCTAAAACACAGTCAAACTTTACACTGTTTAGCGTTAGCTGTCAGCATTTTAACCGTTTTTAATCCAGCTACTAGCTAGCGGTAGGCTAACATTAGCTGCTGTCGAGTATAGTGTAAACTAGCGTCACGTGCAGCGGTGTTTGTGTATCGTCTGTTTCAGAGCATCAGAGAGAAGTGCAGACATATCAGTGGCACCAGATTTCGGTAGCCAGGGTTGGCAGGAAGAAGATTTTTACAAGTAAATGTTCCAATAAATGATCCAGGCAGCACATTCTCGTCTCCCTGCTTCATTTTACAGTCCAATGGTGGCTAGAACGGCTGGAATGGATTAATCTGGGTTATTTTTTCTCAGATTAATTAACGCGTTATTTTGACAGCCCTAATATATATATATATATATATATATATATATATATATATATATATATATATATATATATATATATATCATCATCATCATCATCATCATCATCATCATCTTCTTAGCTAAGGTGTATGTGTTTAGGACTGTTTTGTGCTATGACATCAAAATCAAATTGCTAACTAACCAAAAGCCTAATCAGATCACAGTCAAAACCTACCAGGACTACGACATCCACCCCAGCCTGCATGAGGAGCTCTAGTCTGTACTTGTCGTCCTCCCTCGTACCGATAGCAGCACCACACAGCAGTTGTTTGCGGGAGTCTTTGGAAGCCAGAGGATAATCTCTGTTCTTCTTCAAGTCAGTCCTAGCAATGATGGCAACTAGCTCATCACTGTCATTGACTATGGGGAGCTTACCTAGGAGAGTCAGGGTGTAAAATGAGTTCAAGTGCTGGTTACTTTTGCTCTACTGTAGCGTGACCTGCTTCACAGATTTACCTTTTTTGCTACGTTGCAGTATATCATTCGCCTCTTTTAGTGTGACTCCAGCGGGTGCAACAACTAAATCTTCCCTTTTGGTCATTGTCTGAATCAAAAAGAGGTTTAACTGATTCAAACAGTGAAGTGCATGTATGTCAATATATCACCAAGTTATTTGACAGCATATGTTTGCTGCATATATTATGTTTTTACACACATGCAAACATTACCACATCAGCTATAGACAAACCTCCTCCAGGGGTCTGTCATGGTCCTTCTCAGACAGAAAGTCAATGTCTCTGGAAGTGACAATGCCGACCAGCTTGCTGCCCATTTTGCCGGTCTCTGTAACAGGGATCCCAGAGAAACCATGGCGTGTCTTTGCCTCAAACACGTCCCCAACAGTGTGTCGGGGACTCATCACCACTGGGTCTGTAATAAAGCCCTGCTCAAATTTCTGGCAACAACAAAAAGCAAGTGTTGAATGAGTATAGGCCATTCATTATATATTGTTTTCATCTTATTGTGAAATACAGCTGTTGTGATACTGTGTCACTGATTAAATTCTCTGTCAATTGTAAGTTCATGTCTTTGTCGACTTTGTCCATCGTACCTTGACTTTGCGCACCTCGTTGGCCTGGAACTCAGCAGTACAGTTATGATGAATTATTCCAATCCCACCCATCAACTTCAGTCCAGCCAACCAGGGAAATGACAGGAAAGAATTCATTGATGAAATAATTGAAACTGAAAACCTATCCTCTTTTCTTGTACACTTCGCAGAGTCTGTGGAACAGGATGATGCTAAGCTGAGGGAACGATCAGGTATGGTGTGTGAAAGGTGGTGCTGTGCTTGTACTCACTGCCATGGCGATGGCCATGGATGACTCTGTGACTGTATCCATGGGAGATGAAATAAGAGGTGTCTTCAGGGTTATCTTCCTTGTCAATGCAGAGGTTAGATCCTAAAAAATGGAGTGCATTTTGAAACAGAATCATCATCTTATGATCCTAAAAAGACTGATAAACACATATATCAAAGTAAATCTAAAATGACATGACATGAAAGAACGTCTGTACAGTGTTGCAGCTGCACATTTGTTAACCAAATGTTAAGGTTTGTTTTTATTTTACCAAAATGGGCAGATTAGAGGCCGACTTGTGCAATTCACCTGCTGAGTATTGGATGAATGTGTGTGTGTGTGTGTGTGTGTGTGTGTGTGTGTGTGTGTGTGTGTGTGTGTGTGTGCGTGCGTGCGTGCATGCGTGTGTGTGTCTGTTTGAACACCTATCCAGCAATAACACGTGTGACCCAGCCATGAAATTAATTGAATGTCCCAGCAGAGCTTGCAAAGACGAAAACAATGCAAGCCAAATAAACAACCTTGTGCTCTAAGGAACATAACAAAGATTTAGGGATCAGTTACAAGGATTACAGCAAAACCTGCATCTGCTTGTGCATTATTGTCAAGAATATGAAATATCAGCAAACATTTGTTTTATTGAGGTCAAGGACAAGATCATGTTTCTGGCCCGGAGGAATGACATGCCAGAATTAACATGAAAAAAGACAAATGCAACTATTCATGTTGGTCCAAAGAAATTGTTCTTTGTGCATCATCTACAAAAAAAACAACAACAATAAACTGTGCACCAGGGAACAGTATGCAGTCTGTGGCGTGGGAATATGCTGGACTGTGTTATGATACTCACCACCTCTTCAGAAGTAAAATCTATGAAACCAGGGAGGATCAAGAAGTCACTGCGAGGAGAGACAAAATAGACACATGTAAACATCTCGCATTGGAACTGGGAAAATATGACATAAATGAAATTAATGATCAATATTGCTAGTAACATTCACCACCATAAACAAGGATCATGTAGCTTTAGTTGTTTATGTGAACCATTTAGCGGATATTATATTCCTACAAAGCAGCAGTTTTTTAAACTTAGCTGACAGTGAGCAGACATAATCTGTCAGCCTTTCAACCCACTGAAATGCTCTGCATTTATAAACCCTGCAAATAGCCTCCATTAAGGAAACTACACCGTGCCACCCATTAACACACTGATAAGTCCACACACACACACACACACACACACACACACACACTGCTTTTAATGTCTGTCCCACCACTCAGAGTCATCCTTGAAAGTAGTATTACTCATTGTAATCCTCCATATAAAACTATAAAACCCAAGCCGGTGTATCATCACTGATATTACAAAACATTTAATGGAAGACATTGCATAACTCTAATGTGTGCTTCTGTGAGTGCACATGCATGCATACTAGGTGTGCATGTGCGTCTCTGTCAGTGTTAACAGTGAAATACCATAAAATGAGCCAGTAAAATTCATCTGTGTAAACATTTCTTACTTATATGTAAGCCCATCACCGATAGCAAAGAGTTGTTGTGCTGTCAATCCATCTTCAGGAACATAACCTGTGCCTCCGCTGATTAAGTAGTCTGCCATGCTGACGTATAAAAACACACACACATGCAGACATGATATATCTGAAAATATGAAATGCAGGGTCTGTTACATATTTAATACATATTTGGCAAGTGTATAAATATATGACAATGAATAGGTGACACTTATTTCCATCATGTACTTCACAGCACCATAGAGTTAATTGTGTTAATTGTGTGTTCTTGACCTTACACACATAGCCAGATCCTACAACAAATGTTGGAGTGGAGACAGGAAATGCTAACAAAAGGAATCCGTCCTGTTCTTGGGATACTCTTTCTATACACCTGTGATGGCAGTGCAGCAGATAAGAGGATTTGGTTGGCTGCCCAGATAGCTGATAAAGGGGTTTGTAAAAGCGCATAACCAATTAGGCTTGAAAGCATAAACATCTCAGTTGCTGCCAGAGATAGATGTTATAAGGCTTCACACAATCACTTCTGCAAAGCAGAGATGGGCATGACCTTACAGTACAAGAAGTGTGGTGATAGACCAAGCAAAAGTATGAGACTGACCTCTCTGGTTCATAGCCAGCTTGGATACGTGTAGCGCTGTATCGCTGGGCTGCAGTCTCATGCCCATGTCCATGTGGCGCTGGGTGGGCATAGGCCCCGTAGGGGTGAGGTTGTTCCCCATCTCTGTTTGAGATGCGAGGTCGTGCTGGTTCCATGTCCCCTACAATTCTCCGGTAGTCAATTTGGTAAGTGTCCCTCTCCCCGTCTCCAAACCGTTCATAACCATGACCCTCCATCTCTAAGAAATCCAGGGCTACGACCTCCACAGGGCCCCACCACCTCACACACACACTCACACTCACACACACACACACCACGCACTTATGACTTTTTTCATAGACACAAAGTTACACCCTCACACTCCTATTAAACAGTGGCTCCAGCAGCTCCCACACACAGCACTCCTAAACTCCTAATGCTTTGAGTGCATGTTCACACAAACACCCTTCAGACACACCTGACACGGGAAGAAGCTATTTGCCATCTGTTTTGTAGCCAGTGCAGCAGTTAAACCAGAATGGCCAGAATTTGTAAAAATCTGAAAACTGCAGATGCAGCAGCAATGAATGTACCTCAAAATTTTTTTGTTTGCCCTGAGAAGAGTTTGTATTCCAGTGTGTCAGGTCTCATTCCTGGAGTTGGAGGCTAGTAAGGCCCTCAGGTAGGGGCACAGAGTTTTTGGCGAACCTGTTGCTGAAGTCTACCAAATTTAGAAATCCATGAATACAGCTGGAGATACAAACAGCCGCAGGGGAAGAGAGTCAAGTCTTGCTTAGGTGGCGGAGATTCGTCCCCCTGGAGGCCCAGAATGCGCTGCTGCTTGGATATCTGTGGAGCTTCTCTTCACTCTGTTCTCCCGGTGCCTGCTGAGCTTAACTCTGTTTCTGACAGTAGCAGACGTCACACTCCCACAAAGAGGATTGGGAGCATTAATGCAGGATGGGGTGGGGTGAGATGGGTGTATAGGGTGGAGTGATGCAGTAGGACTGAGGAAGAGAAGGATGGGTCAAGTTGACACTTAAACACACTTTCACCTTGGAGGATTACAATGGTATTAAGGTTTGTTGTTGTTTTTTGTCTTTATCAGTTCACTGTTTGGACCAGTAATCACAGTGAGAGTACAGTAGTAAACAGCAAACCTGTAGATTAAACTGAGAAAGGAGAGTAACTTTGTTGCCTGGGAAGCCCTCGACACCATCATCTGCAGGTGACTGACTGACTGCTTGTGACAGTTACTGAGGGATTGAACTAGAAAAGCCTCTTACCCTGTCTGTCTGTCTGTCTGTGTCTCTCTCTCTCTCTCTCTCTCTCTCTCTCTCTCTCTCTCTCTCTCTCTTTCCACTGGAGGAATCAAGCAACACCCCCCCTTCATAATGCTATCAATGGCAAACATGTTTGTCGCTGATAATTAAAAGCCATAGCCCCTTCAGAACTCACCATGTTACTTTCTGAGCTGAAAAGGAGAAAGTGAGGACTCATAATTTTCTTTCTTTTCCGAAACAATATGTTTATTAGTGAAATATCAAAAACATCTCAACAAATTATATACACACATTACATTATACAAAAGAATCAAATATATGATTTTTTCATAAAAGATGAAAGCACAGTGGGAGAGGCAAGAAAGTCTTTCACCTGCAGAAAATGCAGGAAGGCCACAAGTTCCTTAAAATTAGCCACCTGAGGGAAAAGAAAGTGAAATTAAAACATTGGATAACATGTCATAGATTTAACTACCATGTTTGATCATTTTAACAGAAGGAAATCCTACCGGGCCTCTCCACTAGTTCGGGATGATGATTTTTGAGGGTGTCGTAGAAGGCTGCTTTGACCACTACCCCTCCTGAACGAAATGTCCTGTTATAAAGGACTCTCATTTTATCCTGCGTTGTCGCCTTTGCTTCAACACACGAGTAGGCTTCAGGGTGGACCATGTTTCCAAGCTCCTCTGTTACTGCCATTACCTCGGTAACACTTTGAATCAACTTGGCCCTGTTGTTATCGACAAACTTTGCTGTTTTGAAATATAAAAGAATGAACATGAAAAGCGAAATTAAATTATTAATGTGACTTAATGTGATTGAAACTAGACTTTTTCATCACATTAAATGACAGAAATACTCACCTTTATCTTCGTCACTCATTATTTTAGTGGAAACACTGACAGAGTCCTGTTTGCAAAAGTAAAAAGCTCTCTCAGTCTATATTGTGTAATTTATTTTGTGCGTTGAAAAATGTATTATACACGCGTTTCAGAATCCCAGTCTAAACAACGGGATTGTTTCTATATGTTTTCTCCAAATGACGTGTGGTATAACAGGATAATAAACTGAGAATGTTATGTCTATTTCCGTCAAAATAATATTAATTTTAATTAATGAGACAACAAATAACAAAATAAACAAATAAACAATATTCCTATGAGATATACATATATAAGTCAAAGGTCAAAGGGTATTTGGCATACCTGTATTGAAGACTGTGAGAGTATCATTTTATTATCAACAGTATCATTTGACTCTGACTGTTCTGAAAAAGAGAAAGAAACATAATGTTTGATTTTGGAAAGTAAGGAATAACTTATGAGGACACACTCGCCTGACCCACTAACAGTATTGAACAATCTACCTGGTGTCTGAAGAGGAACATTGGATGCCCAGCTTGATTGATTACTGTTTGGTGACTCCTAAAGTACAACAAGGGAGAAAATATTATATATTAGAGAAATAAATAAACCAATTCAAAGTCTTCCTCCTAAATTATAAATCATGATTAATCTGCACTATATTTCATTTTCTGAAATTAAATTCATGAGTTGTACCAGTCTTGTCGAGACGTCAAGGACCGCCTTATGAATTCCCTTCTCGTGCTTTGAGAAGACCTTCTCAGTTACTTTAAGGGAGTCTGAAACAGAAGCAACGTTTCAATTTATTATATATTAATACGTAGTGTATGTGTCAAGCTAGTCTACAAGGATTCTAAGCTTTGCTTGAAGTGTATAGTTCAGAGTAGAAAATGTTCTAATATGGTGACAACAATAACAAATGTTCACCTTGAAAGGTAGGCCTCTTGAAAGGACTTTCATGCCAGCACTTCTTCATGAGGTCAACCAGTTCTTCCAACCCATCTACCTTCAGCTTCATCTTGTCAATTTCCTCACAGCAAGGTCTGTCCCCTTCAGGGATCCTCAGTTCCACACGAGCACAACAAGCCACTACAGAACATGTGACACAATGATGAAGACATGCATCAAAAGATTCAAACACTGAGCATGGGAGCTGGACATAAACAGTACTTTACATACAGTGCTTAGTTTAGTTGTAAACTGATGAGGAAAAATGAGAAAATAGATGACATAATGTGATTTCATTGGATAAAATATTGGAAAATTGAAAAAGAAAAAAAAAAGAAATACTATTTTGTGGCAAATATTAGGACAATAAAATAAATTACACCTACTTGGATAGGGCTCTTTACCCCTAAGAATGGACCAGAGCAGGATACCATAGCTGATCAAGAGAGAGAAAGGGTTTTTCAGTAACAGGTTACTGTGATGCTGTTAAGGTTTTTAATATGGGCAGTATTATTCTATGTTATGTCCAACCTGTATCTGTCAAAGGCACGGACAGGTTCATATGATGCTTTAAAAGCCTCAGGAGGCATGTACTTGTATGAGCCTCCAATCTCCTCTGTTGTTTCTCTGTTGCTGTTTAAAGCACTGGTGGAAACTCTGGACAGACCAAAGTCTGCTAGCTACAGAGAAAGAAGGGAAACATGATATCAAACATAATTACATTGGCTTTATATCTACATAAAATTTTAGGTAGATGGCACTCTACCTTGGCGTTAAGATCCATATTCAGCAGTACATTACTTGGCTTTAGGTCGCCGTGAATAAGGTTCTTTGAATGGAGGAAGGTCATGCCTAGAGCCACTTGATGGGCCAAGCGGAAGGCCAGGGGCCACGGTAGAGGGCCAGAGAGTTCTTCCTGCAGGGACTGAAGAGATCCTCTTCCCATGAACTCCATCACTATTCCATGTTGCATGGATGTTTTGTTACCAGGCGGATATCCCTGATAAGTTCCGTAGCGCCTCAGCACAAACTCACAGGAAGCCTTATCCATATGATTAGCCTCATCACACAGTTTTGTAAAGGGGATGGAATGAGGTAGGTAATTGTTAAAAGAACTAAAACAAAACAAAACAAAAAAAGCAAAAGAGACATTGTTAAATAATAATTTAATATGTGCATTAATTAATCATTTGAACTAAGTCCTTCAAGTTACAAAAAAAATGCAGATATTTAAAAATTTACCAAACACCCTCATGAAGTATCTTTATGGCCACATCAAATCCCCAGTCCTTGTGCCTGGCCTTGTACACATGGCCGAATCCCCCAGAGCCAACTGACTCCCATTTCTCCAAGCTTGTGTCACCAACTAGCTCAGTCTTCTGGCTTGGCAGTGCCATCTCCTGCTGAACTCAGGTAGAGCAACTGCAACTGCAAATCTATTCAAAAATATGAAAATAATTTTAAATCATGCTAAACATAAAAAAGTCGTACAATGGCTGCTTAGATATTTGTTTTTATGAACTATGTTGTAATTACTGCTTATACTGTGCCCTTGCTTTTAGCACCACATTACAGTAAAAGCAACTTTTGGTTCTGAGGACACTGACAAACATTTTCCACTAACACGTCCCTTATGTTTTGTTCTTGTTACTTTATAAAAAAAAAAAGCTGGCTTCTACTCACCATATATCCCCACACGCCGCGTGTGGGTACATTAAGATTCAAGAATTAGTACATACGAAAGTTGTGGCAAAACAAGTACAGTAGGTACAAGTTCCAGTTTCCTGTTTCTGTTCTCTGAGCAGCCTGAAGCCGTAGCTGAGGGGAGGAGTTTACTGGGGCATATGTAGGAGGCTGGAGGAAAGAGAGCTTGACTTGGGCAACATCTGTACATACTGTATGGCTGCAGGTGTTGAAAATGGAGTGGGTCACATTTATTGTTGTGACGACTGATGTGTAGAGTGGGATTTCACACAATTGTACACATTTTTTGACATTTGATCATAATTTTATTTCAGGGAATGGCAAGAATGTGTTGCTCATACCACACCCCAGAAACTCAAATAATTCATTACATCATTAAACCTTTTATCATTACAGATTTTTCTGTGGTGAAATACAAACTGGAATATTGTTCCATTTTGTTACTATTTTTATAGTGGCTATAAAAATGATGTGATACATATTTTAACTTCCTTAAAGATACATGAAGCATGCACTGTAAGAGGAAGTTATGAAGGGCACTGTGTTTTTCTGCAGGCCCATGTGTTATCTGAATGGGGTGGGGATATGGTAAGAAAAGTATTATTGCAGATGTGGCAATCTCCTCCCATCTATAACATGTTTGCTGCTTTCGGTGTGCGATCCAGCCTATGGAAAGGAAGCTTTGCTATGACTGAGATTTCATCGTTTATATTAGTCACTACTGAGTGAGCCTTAAAATAGAATGAAGAATAAACATGTGCTCTCTCATCAGGCCCAAAAATCTGTATTTCCAAAGATTTTGTGAGTCAATGTGAATTATTCTTTAAGTTTAGTTCTACACTCTGAATACCTGCTTTTGTTAGACTTTACAGTAAAGTCCTCCTCCAGACATGTTTTGAATGTTTGTTAAAATATTCTGCTGTGATTGATATTTTATTTAACATGGTTTCCCTACGTAAAAAGTAAAAAAGAAACTCTGAAAAAGGGGTTTGAAGCACATCTACTCATTCTCCTTTATTGAGAAATTGTGGATCTGGCCTCACGCCCCGCCATCAAGATGAAATGCTAGAAACATTGGAGAGATTCAGTCATACATGTTTGAGTCTCAGTCAGACCCAGACTCAGATGAGGAGTCTGTTGTGCACCAAAATTGTCGACTAGCAGACGTATCAGAATGATAAGTGTAGTTAGCATCTTTGATTTGTTTAGGTTGTTTGTTAGCTTGTTAGCTTGTAACTGGCAGTGGCTGACACAGTGTATGTCTCGGCCTTTGTTTTGAAAAAAGTGAAATTTAGCTTAAAATACCTATAAACCTGGCTTCTCCTCGAATAGCCCTTTTTTCACAATAGCTTTAAGCTAATGATATGGAAAGCCCCCTGCAAGTTGATGGGATTGATTCCTTAGATATGTGATGTCTGAATCCATGTTTTTGAGCCTGTCATTGCTACACTGCAGTTCCAAGGCTGAAATGCTCAGCCATGCAGTTTACTGCTTTTTACGCTCATGATGTCTTGTAACATATAAAAAACACGATATGGACATGTTGACAATCAAAGACATGTTGACAGTTCAAAATTTGATTTTCATTGTAGGGGGTCTTTAAAAAAATAAGCCACTCACATACAGTAGAATCATGCAGGTAGAAATACATGTAATGGAACTAGTTGGGGGCCAAGCAGCGAAGCTGCGAGGCACCATTAGTGATTCTACCTTTTCTTAGTATTACATAGCTTTCCTCTGCCTTGGGAGACTATGGCAGCCCATAGAACCGTACAGTAAAAAGTTGTGAAATTTGGCACATTGATTCGGGACAGTCTCATAATTCATTTCACCAAGTTTTAGGTCTGCACCACAGGCAGTCTAGCGCCACCAATGGGTCAAAGTTGGCGTTGCATTCATGCAGTTAACTTTTGAACCATATGCCCGATTTTGAACATCGAGATATAGTTGGAATCCTTGGATGACAGCGAACTCAACGCACCCCATGATGTCAATATCGTACGTAAACAGGAAGTGAACTCATATCTCGGGGATGCTTTCACGTATCAAAACCAATCTCAAAACTTGGACTCATGACCCAATTAGGAGGAGGCTCAAGAAATTTGGTGACTTTTGACCACTATGGGGGCGCTATAATCACAGGAAGTAGGCTCATATCTTAGCAACGCTTTCACGTATCGAAACCAAGCTTGGTACATGGACTTGGGACCCCATCCTGACGACGCACAATCAATTTGGAGTCTTTTGACCACTAGGGGAGCGCTATAATCACAGGAAGTAGGCTCATATCTCAGCAATGCTTTTACATATAGAAACCAAACTTAGTATATGGACTTGGGACCCCATTCTGAGGACACACAATAAATTTGGTGACCTTCGACCACTAGGGGAGCGCTAGAGTTACAGGAAATGAGCTCATATCCAGCAATGCTTTCACGTATCGAAACCAAACTTGGTACATGGACTCGGGACCGCATCCTGAGGACGCACAATCAATTTGGAGTCTTTTGACCACTAGGTGGGTGCTATAATCACAGGAAGTAGACTCATATCTCACCAACGCCTTCATGTATCGAAACCGAACTTTGTACATGGACTCAAGACCCAATCCCGAGGACATAAAATAAATTTGGTGACCTTTGGCCACTATGGGGGCCCTATAATCACAGGAAGTGAGCTCATATCTCAGCAATGTTTTGATGTATGAAGTCCAAACTTGATACAGGGACATGGTAGCTGATTGTGAGGACATGCAAGGAATGTGATGTCATTTGGCCTCTAGGGGCACTGTAACAAAGTAAGTGAGCTGATATCTCAGCCATTCTTTATCCAATTGCCATCAAAGTTGCTGTGAGTGCTTGCTCATGCCATGGCAATGCCATTCCTGCTAGTGTACTGCTTGGCCCCCTCATTGCTGCTATCAACTATATTTTCAACTGGTTCTTTTGATAAAAATTATTGTTAAATATTTTTTTCTTAAATTGTTAAATTATTTACAGTAAGCACAATGCTGGGATTATGTACCCAACTGTACACCTACCCACACCCACAGAATCATGCGCGGGGATACATTTGCTCACAATGAAGATAGTTACATTTTCACAATATTTAAAGCTGAGCTGGTGCTACTTGATTGCACTGAGCCTTGAGCTTTCTCTCCAGTTACAGCATTCTTTATTCCTATGATTTCTTACCTTCTCTCGAGAATCTCCCTCTCATTACTTTTCTTTATTTCTCCACCATGCATGCTCTCTCATGCACACACAAGACACAAGCCACGCTAAGACTGTTTACAGTCTAAATTATGAATGCCAAACACTGCTCTAAAAAGAAAATTGACAGTCTGGAGCACAGGTGTCTGTGAACATGACAGCTGCTATGGATGTAAATCATATGTCACACATGCACACCCTGTTCATTAAGCAAGCTGAGGTGTATTTACTCACATCCCATGCTGCCTTGCTGTTTTGGCCGGCGTTGATAGGCGCGGTCTGCTCTCGCTCTCTGCATTTCCATCGCTCTCTCTCCTCCCTCTTCTCCACCCACCCTCATTTACGCTCAGCACAGTGTGGACCTATCTTACCAGTGGCTGCTATCTCCACTACATCTCTCTCCTCGTGGCTGCCTTTTACCTCATCCTCTGTCCTTTTGAAACTATCTATCATACTCTCCTTTATTTGCTTCCCTCTCTGTCCTTGTTTCATGCTGATGATATATGAGGCAGGGGATCAGCCTAAAGAGGATATCTCTGCGCTGGATGTCTGAGTGGAGAGCTGAGGTGAGCGTCTGTCTTTCCCACCACAGTGGAGAGGTGTTTTAGACTGGGGAGCATCCCTGATGCAGGTTCCGTCCTGTGGAGCAGCAACAGGACAGCCTCAGGAAAAAGAGAATAGACCAAAAACCCACGTGCACGCCTGGATGTGCTTTGTGTTGTGAGGAGAGTAGACTGAAAAAGGGAGGCAGAAGGCAGCAACAGAGGGAGGGGAGCATTTAGCAAGAGGCGCCCGAGTCACAGGGGTTTGGGGGAGGTGGGCGTGGGTTCTGCGGGGAGTGTTTTAAAAGTGAAAGGGGGAGTGGGGGGGGGGGATGTCTGCTCTGCTCTCAGATCAAAGAACTGGAAAAAAGAGGATTGCTTTTCGCTCAGTCTGAAGAGTCGCAGAGAGACTGGGGAGTTACAAGCTCTCCAGGGACTGTGGCATTACAATCAGATACCAGAGGCTATCTGCAGCACTGACTGAGAGACAGAGGGAGGTGGTTAAGGACAGTCAAAGGACTTCTTCTGGACAGAGGTGAGCTTGCATCCTAGGTGGAGACGGGGATAACGAAGAGAGACGCTCCAGGAAATTGGCAACGTTCCCTTTTCACAAGAAACTATAGGAGGATCCCAACATGGCTGTCCAACTTATGCCTGAATCAGCCGTGTGTTTGCTCATGGTGAGTCTCGGAGGGGTATAGTATTGTCGGCGCTGTCTACTGTCTGTCTTTGTTCGTTTCTTTCACTGCTGTGGCTTTCTCTCATCACTCTCTCCTCATGGCAAATGCTCATGCAGCCACTAATGCAGTAGGTGAGATGTCATCTCATTAAAAGGGATGTTGCTTGTTTGCTCCTCCCCTTTACTAACATCCACAAGCCTGAAATCCGCCAATAACTTCCTAGTGAGGCTCTAAAGCCACTTTCCATACTAAAGAAACGGCCGTCTTTTGCATCCAACTCAGAAAACTCTAGCTTTGGTTTAACTCCTCCACGTGTTCAACTACTGCAGTGGTGAGGTGTGGGAGAAATCCATCACAGACTACTGCAGGCATTGGGATGCGGTGCTGAACATGGTGTTTGTGCATGTCGGAGACAGATGTCATTTATCTTAGTGTGAAAATGGCATGTGTGTGTCTGCAGTGCATGCATATAAGTTGCTAAAGGGGTGTGTGTGTGTGTGTGTGTGTGTGTGTGTGTGTGTGTGTGTGTGTGTGTGTGTGTGTGTGTGTGCGCGCATGTGCGTGTGTGTGTGTGTGTGTGTGTGTGTGTGTGTGTGTGTGAGATTACTGTAGCAAGCGATCATTTCCCATCTTTAAGACTGAATCAATTCAATTAAGGCTACACAATATAGAGAAAACAGATTTTCTGCAGCCCATAACAGAGGATTTGTAGGATCTTGTTAGTGCAGAAACCTGTCCCTCACTGACATGAAACAAATTGGCTTGGCTTGGCCTGGTTCAGATCTGGCCATAGAGAGCGATGAAATAGAAGCACACAACATGCGCAAATCCATTGACCTCCTCTCTCAGCTCTGTGCGGCCACACAGTGAAACAATGGCAGGGTGGCTTTGCTGCATGTGTAGAATACAGATAAGGCATGGAGCCCTCTCATGATTAGTTTCAATGAATCAAAGGTACACCCTGTATGCAGGGTGTACTTTGTATATGAGAGCTTGTTCTGCTCATTCTCATTCTATAGTGTTGGCATTCTGCAGTCCCAGGGGGAGTCATGCATCGCCGCACTACCTGCTATCTCCACCTGTCATGGCTGTCTGTTACTATGGCGATAGGCCATGCACCCCACTCAGGGGAGAGGCAGCAGTAAAAGGAGCAGGGTGGGAGAAGAGTGCATGAGATGATGGACAGGGCAGAGGCAGAAAGGAGAAATAGACAAAGTGAGGGATGAGGGCATGAATAGAAGGAGTGAGTAAGAAAAGGAGGCGAAAGTGAAAGTGGCACACTACAGGTTCAGGTTACTTTATTTATACCCGTAGGTACATTTGTTGTGCAGTTAAAAAGTACAGGGCATCCATGACACACAGTTTCAGACACCACAGACAACATACTGTATAACACAACAAATATTATCACCTTTAAAATTGTCCTCTCCAAAATAGACCTATTCTTAAGGGATTATTTGGACCTTTTATGGCATGGAGACAAGAATGCATTAATCTGCTGGCAGGCAGTTGGTGTCCCTTGACTCCATTTTACACTGCCTCTGCTTATGTTAGCATTAGCATAGAGGGCGGCCCCTTACAAGTGCTACTGCTAGTTACTGTTATAGCTGACAGCCATGCTGTCACCCCAGATTTTCTTTCTGTCACCCCAACTCACAAAAAATAGCTTACTGTCACAACTTTTTAATGTCACTTTTTTACATTTATGATTAGAGCCAGTGCACACATCTATGATTTTCTCCCCATTTATTATTATTAATTCCAAGCCGCTCTTCACCAGTTGGTAATGAGCGAAACACTTCAATATGGACATCCCTGGCTTTGGCTATTGGTGTTTTCTTTGGCAGATATTTATTCATGGATGTTGAGCTCACCAATGCTAATAAATAACATGACTTACAGTAAATCTGGTCTGTGTTGAATTTTTTTTTACAATAAATACAGGCTGCTGAACAAGGTTGACACTGGATAACTAATTTCAGTGCTCAATGATTTGTTCACAAAATCCATGGCATTTGTATCCATGCTGACAAGTTCAGGGCTTGAACCTATTTAAATTATTAATGGGAGTCTATGCAGAGCATGTGTGTGTGTGTGTGTGTGTGTGTGTGTGTGTGTGTGTGTGTGTGTGTGTGTGTGTGTGTGTGTGTGTGTGTGTGTGTGTGTGTGTTTGCATTGTGTTTGTGAGTGGGCCAAGATTAATATTGATCATGCTTCCTGCCTCTGTGTGTATTAATATTTCAGGTGAATTAGTGATTATCTCCAGCAGTAATTGCAGGAGCAGCTTTGTTAAGCATAATTCACACTTACAGCACAACAAATTGCCCACATCCCTCACATCAAACATTCACACACATCATTTTCATTCACTCACCAAGCTCAAGCAACAGGAAGTGACCTGATTCAGTTACCACAAACAGGAAAATTAAGTTTTCTTGTTACAAGCTGATACAAATAAATACATGCAGTAAATTGTGTTTTAGTTCTCCTCTGGGCTTTATTGGTCTGGAACTAATGGGATTGGCCCAGACCAACACAAGCTCAGCTATAAAACCGAATGGTTTGATGTCTGTCATATAGAGAATGGGCCAAGAGGGAGGAGAATATTGATATGAGAATTCAGGCAAGTATCCTAATATTGTTATGATAGGGTGAGATCAATAAAATACAATGACTGGGAGGGAAACGTGACAAATGACTCATTTTTAAATGTGTTTCATCTTCACAGATTAATTAAATACGGGCATGTTTTTATATACTGTATAACCAACATAGGGGGGATTCCATGCCAATTCCATCTAAATGGACAGACAGCATCTTTCTCTGTCTGTCTGCCTGCTCTGATGGGTTTCTGTTTTAGCGAAGGATAAAGAGATCAATAACAAGTCTATGCCAGCCAAGACACACAGAGACATGCTGTCATCAGATATTGGAACAGATCACAAACTAGATGGTATCATTTGACCTCAGTGGGACATGTTATAGCTTTACTGCTGAGATCTCTATCACAGAGATTGTACATGTCTCCTAGCTTTGTCTTTCACCTAAAGTGAAATGTGTGACTACTGCACAAGACTTGTGTCTATTTTTAATCCTGGACATGTGTGATTACATGCAAGTCTTTCCTTTTGTGGTTCAAACTAATGTGTCTGCTCTTAATTGTAGGATTCATTATACTTTAAATCAGAACTGGAACAGCTATAGTCTTTGCCACCATCATGCTCATCACTGAGCCAATTAGCTCTGCTCTTTAGGGCTCAGAGAAGAGCAGATATGTCCAAGATGGAGATACTGTACCTTGGGGGGTAAAGAGGTGCTTTAAACCTGTAACATTTGATGAGCATATGGGGTAAATAACATCAATAATTGCAGCAAATTTCTAAAAACATCTCACAGGCTTCAGTCAGAGAGTTTAGTTTTTTGATGCAGCTAATCCAGTGGCATGTCTTTTTCCATAATCAGGGGCAGTCGATCAATATGCATTTTGCTATCTGTTACACTGGGCCCAGCGAATACAGCTGAGAGAAAGCAGGGCAAGTTGGTATCTTGACACACATATTGCTGGAGGGTTCTGCTCTGCATACAGTGAGCTCTCAGCAGCTCTCAGCTTCACTGTCACAGTGATATAGCAGTGTACATGTTAGAGCTTGTCTGTTTGTTTCCTGCATGAAAAATGCTCTGTTGTAGATGGCATCATCACACACCTGGCAAAGCAATTACTACTGTACGTGTGTGGCTTGAACTTTGCCTGTTGTGAAGTCATGTTAATAACTTGATAAGAGATGTGTTATTTATACTTGGGCAAGCATCCAGCTACGAACCATTTAGAAAGAGAGGCAACCCAAAAACAAAGACCTTACGCTGCCCTTCATGTTGGCGTCCATGTCTCTTCATTACTGTCCCTCATTCAATTATTCTGTCACTGAGGATCGAGACCAGATGACTCAGTGTGATCAAGCCAGAGGATTCATTCAGCAGTAATCAAATCACTGCTCTATGACGTGATGTACTGACTCTGTGTGTGTGTGTGTGTGTGTGTGTGTGTGTGTGTGTGTGTGTGTGTATACTGTACATGTGACCTAATTGCAGTCTGCATTAGCTATGTCAAAATGAGTGCTTATCCCTAAAAACTTGACACAATGAAACATAAGTTATTATCAGTGTTTGGAGATTATTTTCCCAATATAAGATTAGTATTGTAGTTTCCAGTCCTGACCTGATGCACACAACGATAGAGCAGCCAGTGTACACATGGAAGGCTGAACAGTATGGGGGAGGGTTAGCAGAATGACATCATACTGAGATAATTGATTACTGCCCTGTAAAAATGGCAGAGGGGAAGAAGCAGATAATATCTTATTTAAGTTAATTTAATAAATAAAAAAAAATGTTTTTAATTTAATTGTGTGTCTGTATGTAACTGTGGAAATTAGTATTTGATACTTTTTGTGAGATCCGGTTGAAGCGGGCATTTATAGTACAGTAACTCAGTAATTCACATTTTATAAAAAATTCAGTCATACCATCAAATGCTTTGAGTTAACGTGTCACTTTTAAATCTACCCACAATCCACATCTACAACACACCTGTACAAAAAAAGCACACATAACCTACACAGAAACACACACAACTTTATATTACTGCCAGAACTGAAAGTAATCTCAAGGTTTCCTGCTTAACTGGTTTATACCCGGCATAGATTCCTATGGGTGATTTGCATGTTAATTAGCATTAGCATTTTTTTTTTACTGAAGTTGTTTCACTATCTGCCACTTTATGTTCTTGTTCTACTACAGAAGTCTTTTGTTCTCTACACTTACCTTTTTGCTTATTTGGTTGTTTCTCTATAATAAAAAAAACAAAAAAGAATAATTTTCCAGTTAATCATTTCCTAAAGCTGCAGTCTGGCTGCAGAACAGTCATGCTTGAGTGATGTTGAGGAGCTGGTTCTGCTGATGTCAGCTAACTAAAGCTCTGTCGTTGCTGCAGGGGAAAAGAAACACTTTTACTTTACAACAGGAAAAAAAAATGCCTTTGACACACCTGGTTGTTCAATCTGCTGTTTCTCTTAAGACAAAGAAATTAACATTGTTATTTTTATACACTTGACCGTTTGTGTTGCTATGTGATGAATATGAATATTAATAGGTTGGTGTGTTATTGAAGAGGCTATGCCTACAATACAAATCAAGTCTGTTGTGTGAGGTAGGTCATGTCAATTTTAAACAGCTCAAGTTTAGGCAAATTTCTGTTATGTAAAAAGTGGAAAGGAAGAAAACTTTGTATAGCCTACTTACCTAAAGTTTTGAAATATTGAACACATGTAAAATAGTTAAGCTCATATAAGAAACTGCAACTAAGATCAAGTAGGTCTATCTCTATTCAAAAAATGATCTACCTTTTTAGAACACATTATCAAATTGGTGTTGGATGTTTCTGTTGTTTTGTTTTCAATGCCCAATGCAATGTGTTTGAGACGTGCAACTCAATGACCTGCTAATCACATAAAATTATTTGCAATTTCTACAAAGATGCAATAGGCTACACCTTTGGGCTCATTTTGAAACAATCAGGTGACATAGAGCACAAGAGCAAGTCTAGATGTGGACATTGCTGAACTTTACTCAGGCTATTTATCCAGTAGCCTAAGTAAAATGGCCTGAAAGGAAATTAGGCTTTATCTGTGGGTTAGACATGTGAAATTATGTATTTGTCAGTTTCAAACACAAAAACAGCAGCTGGCCTGAAATAAGCGCCAACGTTTTTACATTGCAATCTAACAGACACAGACTGTCCGGGTTTATGATGCCTCATACAGCTGCTACTCAAGTTGTTATGGTTAACGTGAACTAGCTAACATCCAGCAGAAATGGAGCAACATTATCATCATAGGAGTGCTTTTTCTGGCCACCTGGAAAATGTAAGTGTAATATTTACATTCTCCTTGTAGCTTTGCTTTGGTCTCTTCCAACTCTTAAGAAAAAACATCATCTTTAACTTGCTAGCTGCCCGACTTTCCTCACCAGCTAATGATGCAGTTTACGTTTCCTAGCAGCTATCGTTGGCTAGCAGCTAACTTTGTCTGCCATTTGCTGCTGGGCAGATAACATTTGGTGGATTTATTTGAGCTTGTCTGTCAAAAACAGCTGGCTGCTGCTGGGTTGATGAGACAATTGACACTGAACCATACAATAGCTAAATGTGCACACCTTTATTCAAAGACAATGAGCTTTAAAAAGCAACAAAAAAGCTCCAAAGAGCTGCAGAGATGCTGATTATACTTAGTGTGTGGGTCCCTTGTTGTCAATGACTTGACTTACATTACATGTAGTCATTTGAATGACCATTGATAAAACCATTGATTACTGCGAGTTTATGCTGTTATCTCGATGTTATTACATAATTAGTTGCTTCAAGGTTGAATGTAAAACTATATGCTGAGTCCACAAAGTTATTGACACAGCTAAGGTTTGATATTGATTGGAGCTTTGATTCTCTGGTGTCCAGCTTTGAAAGTTGTCCATGATCACAGTATTGATTGGCCTGTCAAAAATCAAAGGGGCATCATCAAGACATTCTGCTTTAGGCTGGATTGGGTTGTAACCTTTGTTCATCACAGATGTCAAACATACTATTTTGTTTTGTTTTAATTTACTAAGTTGTAAAGAATGTTACTTTTTTAATTTACTAAGTTGTAAAGAATTTTACTTTTTTCGGAGTGAGAGGAGAAGAAAACATGTAATGAGAGAATAAATTAGAGTAGCCAAGATGTAGCACAGACAAGAGAAATGGTTCTCACCACATGCATAAATGTATAAGCGTTGTGGTTGGTGTTGGTGTTGGTGTGTGTGTGTGTGTGTGTGTGTGTGTGTGTGAGAGAGAGAGAGAGAGACCACAGAATACCATTAAATCTTCTGAGCTGTTTACACTGCAGCCTGTTTAAGGACTATTGATGAGCTGCAGAGGTAAAGGCGCCTCAATTCTAATTGACTTCACCAGAGTATCTGCTCGCTCAGCTGTGGTCATTTGTGTGTGTGTGTGTGTGTGTGTGTGTGTGTGTGTGTGTGTGTGTGTGTGTGTGTGTATAGCCAGGAAAAGGTCTCAGGTGTCTGTCTGTCTGTCTGTCTGCACAGTGCATCCCTTCCTGCATGTTAATGTATGCGGCAGTCTCCCAGTCCAGTGGAGTGTGGCAGCGTTCCTTGTGCGTCTAATGGCTGACCGGCTGTGAGCCAGGTTATCAACTGAGCTTATCTTGTGTGAGTGATGTGAGGAAGCGGTTAATGAAACAGGCATTAACGAGCAGGACGTGACCCAGCCTGTGTACCCTGGCAGATGCTCATCAAAGTCTGCCAGTGATTCCCTGGGCTCTGTCTCTCTGCCTTCATCCTTATGTTTATTAGGGCTCTCCATCTCTGTTCTGGCTACCTCTGCAGGTGCCTTGTAATGGGCTGAAATTGCTCAGATGAAACCAGGCTCACTAATTATTCGACTCTTGGGTCGATACGGTGTAAGAGTTTGTGCATAAACAGCTGAGATGTGTATTTGTATTCACTGTAAGACACTGGCCATTTCATTGATTGAGCAGCAGCACGAGAAAGAGCCGCATCTTTCTTTCCTTTTCACCCACACACTCATACATTTACACACTACCCGTATACTCACACATGACCTACTATATGGTGGTGCAGCCAATCAATGCTTCCAGAACAAACAGACAGAAATGTTTAGATGAGATTCCTGCGCTGGCTTTAGGAGATTCCCATCTTATTTTAGTTGGCTGGCAGGATATTGCCCACAGCAATATGACATTTATCTGATGGCTGTCCCCTTTAGAAGGTCAAGCTGCTATGGAACCTTTCAGGGTAAATAAATGAGAGTTTTCTGCTCGGGTTTGCAGCATCAAAACACGATAAGCCTAGTGCATTCAAGTTTAATCAATCATGGCTGAACCTGAGGCCTGAAGCCTCTGGGTATGGTATAGGTGTGCTGCATTTACAAGCAGAGGAGGAGGGCAGTGTCTTTTTGTGTCTGATTGTGGATATCATCTTTTGCCTTTGATCTATGTGAACTCACTGTGAACACATTGCCACATTTGTTGTTTGGATTCACATTTTTGGTTTTCTGCTTAACTGCTGCTTGCTAGTTTGAATGTAATGAATTAGGCCTGAACAAATCCAATTGTGATTTTTCTGCCAGATATTGCGATTACGATTCAATTTACGGTAATTATTTTTAAAATTTAGTTAAAGTTCAGTATTCACTGTGTAACAGATAAAACATGTCATGGAGCTTTATAACATGACAGACCATCAAAACGGCTCTATATTCTAATGCAAGGATGAAAACATAGATATGAATTGCCGGCAATAAGTGTTGTTCTTTTAATAACCGTGGAACGTTGAACAGTCAAACACAGAACATTTATCACAAAAGCTAAAGTTATAATAATAAAAACAATTCCAATACAAAAATATCAGTACTTTCCTGTAAACTGAAATGTCTGATATGCCTCAGTTCAATAGCAGCATCTACATATTGCACCTTTTACGATCATGTTAAATAAAGTAATAAAAAAATAAATTAAAAATCCACTGAAAATAGGACATTTCTGTTAACAATCTGTGATAATCTAACATTATTCCAGCATTTATCTTATGAAAAAACAGTAAATATAATAATAAAAAGAGAAATAAAATGTTAAACCAAATGTTACGTCAAACATTCCACTAAATATTGCACATTCGAGCCCTATAATGAATACATACATTATTTTTCAGGGAAATGGCGGTGTCACATTTGCAAGGTGCCACCTGTCATGTGTGCCAGGATGCAGGTTTAGGGGAGGGGCGGCAGGGTGGCATGGGAGGCGGAGAGTAGCAGAGGCACCAGGCGGTCTGATTGGCTCGCCATCTGTCTCTGAGACCGAACAGATGTCTGAGTAGAACGATCAATCTCTATTCGCTTCCAAGTTCACTTGCTTTGCCTTTGTGTGTATTTCTTTTGCTGTGGATGTATGCTTGTGTATATGGAGGTGTATTGTTTTGTGTGTGTCTACATGCACGCTTCTGACGTTTCACACTCTGGTTGACACAGGTCCCAGTGGGGCTGATTGTCTTCCATATGGAGTGAGTTAACAGAGAACAGGTCCTTGTCATTATGAAGAGCTGTCTTGTTACCACCACTTACAGGATAGACAGCCATGGGAAGCCGATATGACCTGTGAATCACTTTCCACATTTGCTATATTCAAACTTCACTAAACAAACTAAAATAAACTAAAGAAGCAGAATCAGAATTGTTAAAATCCAAAAGATACCCATTCCCTAAATGAGAAGGAGAGAGAAGGGCTTTGTTTAATCCCTTACCCACCCTTTCACTTCTTCCTCTCTTGAACCACAGAACTGTCCATCAGGATTATATAAGTCTCTAACAATTGCTTTGTTAAAATTTTAATTGGCAAAGGCACACACCAGCTAAAATTTCCAAAATGCAGCACACAAACCTGTGAGGTGAACATGTGTATATTTATGAAACTGAAAGAACATATTTGTTTTTTTTAAGTGGGCCACTGTGTCAGATGTGTGAATCGCAGAAAAAATAAAACCTTCAGACTACACAAGAAGGAAGGACCAGAGCACATAGATGAATTTATAGCATTAATTGTGCAAAGTAATTGGTTGATAGTATTTGTGGGTTTTTTGCAGTTTCTTTGCAGTTGGAGATGGTGAAATGGCCTGCATTAATATGTGCCTTTTTTAAAGATAACTCTACGGGCATTTTAGGCCTTTATTTATATAGGACGGCTGAAGACATGTAAGGGGAGAGAGAGGGGGAATGACATGCAGCAAAGGGCCGCAGGTCAGAGTCGAACCTGCAGCTGCTGCACCGAGGAGTAAACCTCTATATGTGGGCGCCTGCTCTACCAGGTGAGCTACCCAGGCACCCACCTTTTTGTATTTTTATTGTATTTTAAAAATGACTGTGTCTTTCCTTGTAATGTGGTGTTTGACAGTAGCTTACACACTTTTCAGCATTAAAAAGCAATTGTCCTGTACAGTCACACCTGTTGGCTCATATATTAAGTGAAAACTAAGAAAATATTCTGAAAATGCTATTTTATGTATGTGAGTCCCTAATGGAGACATAGTCGGTGGGGAGGTGTTAGTCTGTTTGTGCGGTAGAGACTTGGCTCATAGCAAATGGTAGAAGAGGAGAATGACCTTCTGTTTCCATTTAGCTTTACTGAAATAAAGCATGTGCAGAAAGAGTGAAACCAGAAGAGTACACATCCTGTTACAACACAGTTTCTGAGAAATGTGAATTCATGGGCAGCTAAATGTTGAGAAACACATTATTGTCTCATCTGTTTCTACATAATTCACGGTGTCACAATGAACAGTAAAATGTTTACACTAGTTCATTTTTGATTGTAAATATCATAGCCACTAACAGGGAGATTGTAGGGTTTCTCAGAGACAAAAGTGTGACCTTGGTTGTCCTGGCAACAGCTGCCTTTCTGCAAAGCATTTTTCATGTTTCCTTTAATGCTCAGTACAAAAGCTAATCAATCAATTAATATATTATCTCAAATACAGTGGAAATATTTATTCAGTACTAGGGTGTAAAGGCTGACAAAACACCATCATAACATAAAAACACAGAGACAAGTAGAAAAGCACATAAAGTGTATCAAAAGTCCAGGGCTGCAACTAACGATTGTTTTCATTATCGATTAATCTGCTGATTATTCTCTGGATTAATCGATTAATCGTTTGGTCTATAAAATGACTATAAAAATGTTTCTCAGAGTCCAAGGTGACGTGTTTGTTTTGTCAGACCAACAGTCCAAAATCCAAATAATGATATAAAGCAGAGAAAAACTGAAAATCCTCACATTGGAGAAACTGATACCATGAGAAGACATTATATTTTTACTTTAAACATTAAATGATGAAGCCATTATCGAAATATTGGCGTGGTTTTATGTCGGTTAGCCTAATAGCTGGTTTGATTTGCATTGAGAGATGATTTTATGGAAAGTACCCCATGCCAATCTCTAGGTATGGTGAAGGGTATGTGATGATGTGGGGCTATTTTAATTCCAAAGGCCAAGGGAACTTTATCAGGATGCATAGTATCCTGGATCCATGAAATAACTGGCCTTTAAAAATAAAAATCTGCCTGCCTCTATGGGAATTTAACATAGGGGTGTACTCACTTTTGTTGCCAGCGGTTTAGACATTAATGGCTGTGTGTTGAGTTATTTTGAGGGGACAGCACATTTACACTGTTATACAAGCTGTACACTTAATACTTTACATTGTAGCAAAGTGTTATTTCTTCAGTGCTGTCCCATTAAAAGAGATAATGAAATATTTATTAAAATGTGAGGGGTGTACTCACTTTTATGAGATACTGTATATATATATATATATATATATATATATATATATATATATATATATATATATATATATATATATATATATATATATATATATACATATTTATACAAATAAAGTAGCAGTAACAATGATGTCAGGTCATTTTAGAACTGAGGTGTGCATGAGATTCAGATTACAGATTAGAGAGATTCATTTGTCATATACAAGTATGTATAGTAAAATGTTTTTACATCAAACTGCAGGCAGTGCACAGTTCAAGTACAACAAATATATATATACAAACAAAATATGAACAAATACCAGATAAAAATATGCCAAAATGAACGTGATCTGGAGGTCACATTTAGGTCTGCAGATTGGACCACGATTTGCAATGGAATCTTCCCAAAATTTACTTTGAGTTCTATACATGAACAGAATTTTAAGTTTTTCCATAGTGACTTATTTTACACATGGTCGCCTCCAGAAAATGTTTCCCCACAGTTCAAATCTTTATTATAAATGTCAAACACATAAGGGTACACTTATTCACCTGTTCCGGGCACGTGATCGCATCCAGACATTTTGAAAAGAGCTTCACTCTGTGGTCCAGGAGGTTATCGGTAAACAGTTTACATTACATCATCATTTTATCTGTTAAACCTTACTTCCGGAAAACCAAATATCTGTTGATAATTCTTTTATTTCTAGCTAAAAAAAAATATTTTACTGAGGTGGTCTGCCCCGCACGTCCCAACGGTCCATATGTGGTTGTCACAGATATCATCTCTTCTCCCTTTAGAGAAACTGACGTATGACCTCAATCATAATTCCGACAGATTCTGGAGACTTTGGAGACCACTGCATTCCTTTCTGCAGACACTCTGACTTCACTGTTAAATCTGTATGTACCTAGCTATTTATTTAGTACTAGTTAGTTTGTTATTTTATATATATATATATATATATACACACACACACATTTTTTTCCATACTTCTTTGAACTTAGTTTGAAGATAATGCAGTGTCTGCTGTTCAATTTGGGTGTGATTTGCGTGTTGTATGTTTTTGTGTATATATACTTTTTTCTGTTGTTTGTGTGTCTGTTAAACTGAAAAATCAATAATAAAAAAAATCAATACAAAAAAACAAACAAAATGTGCCAAAATGTGCAAAATATACAAACTAGTAAACATATGCAGAATAGTAAACAGAAATATATACAAAATAGTGAAAATGGTTAAACGTGGAAGAAAAAAGTGGTTTAAAATGTGGAGGTGGTGCCACTTTGAAACACGATAGCAGAGCTGTGACAGGATTTAGAGAAGTACTGGGGATATTACCACAACGCACATTTTTCAGGTAATTCACGGTGGAGCAATGACGGAAGGAAGATGATGAAAGAGCAGGGCACATGCAGTAGACTGCAGTAGACTGTTTCATGTAGCTTCTCTTGTCTGCCTCTAGAGGGAGATGAAGACCTTTGAATCAGATCCAAATGGAGTCTTATGCTATCCATAAGGAAATACTAAAATGTGCTTATTTGTGCTTTTAATGATGCACCATGAATTTTGCAAGGTTTCTTGGATCCCCGGGGGTTGAAGCAGGTGTAGTGTGTCTGTCTGTTCTGTCTTGTCCTTCGTCTAAGAGCAGTTGCTTAGTTGAAATGTGCAACGCCTCGCTGGTCAGGGAGCAGGAAGGTCAATAGTGAATGCTGAATGAAACACACACACACACACACACACACACACTCTCTCTCTCTCTCTCTCTGATTGATGACTGATATCAGAGCTGTTGATTTTAAACATTACATGACCTTAGCCACACTAATCCCCTCAGTAATGCATAATATATTACCCAGCAGCAAACACACACCAGCCAATGTAAGTATTGCTTCAATCAGCCACATCTCATTTTTTTTTACCAGACCTGGTTTCAAAATTATTCAAATAAGATGCACATAAAGTTATTCTGTGTTAAGTTTATCATCTGCATCACACTGTAGAGGCCAAAGCTCCCGCTCTCCCCCCTTCCCCTCCTTTACCCTTTTGCTTGCATCATCTCTTTATCAATGCCATTCCAGAGCTGGAACCTTTAAACATTATGGATCAAAAGTCTGCTTCTCCAGCCTACAGCTGCTGGTGAAACTGTCGGTCCTAGAGAGATCACGACATAGTATATGGATTATATGGAGCAAAGGGCACACTCATATTTATCTCTGTTCCCATATCCTTTATGTCATGTATTGTTTCATCTCCTTCTCCATGTGTGACTATGCCCTCCAGATTCTTACCTACAAAGTGGTAGTCTGTACTGTAATTCAGTCCACATGATGCTGTTTATGAGAAAATACTGTACATTTCCATTAAAGAGCTCAGTGTTTCTGCTGGAGAAACAAAATCTGTAGATACCTTCTTGCTGCTCTTCAATTTAACTGTTGCGTTGAAATGGAAATATATAGTCCCAGTTTAACCTTAAAAACAAAATAGCAAATCCCCACATAACCTTATCAGCAACACCTTCTAGATAAAGTATGCAGAGTAATTCAGATTATAACAAAGGTAAAAGGCTACTTCTGTTGGATTTCTGCACTACATCTACACAGGCTAAACGATGTTCCTGTAGATATCAGCGTGGTGGGTGTGCCTTCAACAATAGTGACTGAGGAATATTTGTTGCAAAGATAATTCATATTCCTTACCATACCCCGCTGTTTGACTATTAGTGAAGTCCAGTTAACACCATTTACCATCAGCTTTGAATTTTGTCAGCTTCTTTATCACATCCTGAAAAGAAAGAGTAATTTCACTCCAAGGAGAATCGTCCGTATCAGAATGACATGTTAATGCATGTTACGGCTACGACTCTTGAACAAGGATTCAATTATAGTCAGATCAAAGATACAGGACAACAAAGAGATGAATGCCATAAATAAAAATGTGTTCTTCTGTATTAATATTCCAGTAACTGATGGGAATCCAGATTGTATAATTTTGGAGATAGCAGATTGAACTCAGTATTTTCGTTATCTGTCCTATTATTGCATCTGCTGCGCGTGCATTTTTACATTATTCATGACTGGAGATTTAGCAAGGATCAAATTTTGGCAAACAATATGCCAATTTGTTATCCACTGTAATGCAGGCGTAATGTCTTAGTCTCATACAACTTTGTCATATTTTATTTAAATTGAGGAAATACCTCTATGTTTTGTTTAAGGTTCAGCAGTAGAGGGCAGTGTGTGAATGTGGGTAGGCGTTATGTCAGGACTGGTACATGCAATAGTGAGTGTCTGGCCATGCTTTGGGCATGTGTGTGAGTATACAGTATGTGTATAGAAATATAGAAATAGGTCATGTTTCTGTGTGTGTCTGTGCCTGCAAACAAAATCAGTATGCGAAACATGCAAAGCCGGGGCTCTGTGAGTAATCGGCTTCTCATGAGCCATCAAAGTAATGACACATGATGGTAGATGATGAATCTTGATTCGGGATGCAAAGATTGTGTCGCTGTTGACGCCATAGAGACACAGCAATGTCATGTAACCACGGTCAACTCTCAACCACGCTGTCACTCTCTATGTGTCTCTCTTTCGAGTCTCTGCAAGGTTGGCTGTGCTGTCTGCAGAGAATGCTGGTTGCCCCTGACAACAGTTGCTAGGATACCATTTTGGAGTGACTTCATAGCATCAGGCACGCTTATACCGAGGCTCACGATGAATAAAAACCAATTCACTTTTCCTTCGACCACAAATGTGCATTTAAATGGGAGAAAAGAAAAAGAGAGATACATCAATGTACACATATGTGGTGGGTGTAGAAAGTGTTTTCATGTTTGGGGCAGTCCCATCTACAGTAGCAGAAGCTTCTTAGCTGCAATGAGATGTGCTCTTGTGGGAGAAATGTGAATGTAGTCAGTCGGATGGTTATGTTTTTGTTGAATCTAGCTAAAAGAACACATTTTTAATCAGTAGGACCACAAAGGCTGCTTCTTATGCAGATGGAAGTTATGGAAATAAGATTGATTAAACATTCTCTCTCTCTCTTTCTCTTCTCTCTTGCCCACTCTCTCTCTCTCTCAGTCCCTTATGTCCTTCTCCTGCAAAACCCTGCTCACATTACCCTCTACCATCCATCTTTCTCCCTCTCTAATTCTCTGTCTCTCTGCAGTAGTGAGATAAGATGTTCCTCCTACTGAGCTGTGGTGAGGTGTGAGAGAAGAGGGGCTTTCCCTCTCTCTCCCTTTAACTACCTCCAGCACTGCAGGCCAATGAGGGCAGCCACACATAGCAAATGTATATCTCATGTGCATATTCGTGGAGGACATTTTCTGTGTGTGCACGTGTATGTGTCTGCATGGGCGTATCAATGTGCATGTGCAGCATGTTTCCTGGGATTGCTGTTTAATGAACTCTAGATTGGATGTCAGACAAACTCCCTCTGGCAACAATCAGCCCAGCTCTCTCAAACATGGCCAGGACCCTTGGCTCTGGGAATGGGCTAAAGTAGTTTCCCACTCCAATATATCATAGTAAATCTAAGCCTTGGCCATGAGTCCGACACCAAGCAGCAGCAACCAATTGCGTTAAAATCTTGTTAAAAAGCTCCCAGAGCATCGGGCTCCTGGGTAGCTCACCTGGTAGAGCAAGGCGCCCATATATAGAGGTTTACTCCTCGACGTCTTCAGCTGTCCTATATAAATAAAGGCCTAAAATGCCCAAAAAATAATCGCAGGTCTTCAGATGTTCAGTATGTGTGTGAGTTTTTAAAATATCACGAGATATCAACGTTGGAGTAATTCCTGGATTAACCCATCTACTGTTCAGCAGTTTACCACAAATCTCCACCAGGACTGAGCATTTTAAATATTTAATGAAGATAATGTGGTTAATTGATTTAGACAGTAATTAACACTCTTCTTGGCTTACTACTTTAATCCCACAGATACATACCACATAGATCTGCCAGTATTTAGCGGATTGCTCTTTTGCCTCTGTAAATTACTTAATCTGGATGCTGAAATAAAAGATGGAAGTTAAAGATGTGTTGATACTGACTAGAAAACATACTGCAAAACAAAACAAACCATGAATAATTTTCCTATTCCAGGACAATCAAACATGGATGCTGCCGAGTGAAACTTTCAACCAAACATGTGAGGGTCCAGTCTATCTTATTTTTCATCAGACCACCCACAGTATTGATAGTAATTGTTAACAGGCACACATCTTGTCACTCCAACTCCCTCCTGAGTCGATGCTATTGGTCTGCTTAGAGAACAAGTCCCAGTGCGTTGTATGAGAGCAAGCAGCAGTTCGCTCTCTTGTGGCATTGATTTAGCTGTAATACTGTGACAGGGTTGCACATTGACTTATGAGTCCCTCCGTTTCCAGCCAGACACCTGGCACACACAGTGAATAACGATGAATATGACTTCTCTCTTTTTTCTTGCCTTCCTCCTGTCTCTTTCTCTCTGTTATGCTCTGCCATGGGGCTGCCAACCTGCTTTTGTTCAATTGGGTCACCTGAGTTGCTGGACCAGGTAATTTTTGAAACGTTTTTAAGCAGACAGATATTCCCTTGATGAAATTCCACTATTGAAATATCAATTCAATATCAAATGTCAAAACTAAATAAAGTAACTAAACAAATGGTGTCTGGCTAAGTCAACAGTGGAGTGTTGGAATGGCCACAATGGCAGATGGGACAACAGATTAAAAGACAAAAACACATTGGGTTAAAGCATGGAGTCGGAGCGGCTCTAAAAGAAAGCAGAGGACCTCTAATGCTCCTTTTCTTGCCGTAATAGTTTAATTGATAATCATTGCAATTAATCTCTTTGTTTTCCCGTGAAGTTACAGTCTGTTTAGCAGCGGCTAATTGCCTCAGTCCATTGGATGTCAGTTTTTTGCAGTGTAATTGCAGCTCTCTGTAGAAACACCAGAGAAACAGCCAGAGAAAATTACACCATTTTCACATGTCCGCGTTGTGGCTCTCGCATATTGGCTCAGTGCAAATGCTGTTGTTTATACTGTAGCGTTTGCAATTGGCTGCATGTACCGGAAAGTATTGTAGCAAGAATTATACTGCAGAATGTAGAAACCAAAAAGGTTAAAGCAAACTAGAATCAGAAGGCCTTAAAACGATAAATGAACACACTCTTAACAAGGTGTGTTAGTTGACCGCGTGATTGAAAAACTCACAAGGGATCCATTTTGGGGTCCAGCTGGGGCAACAGGGACAGGAGTGAGGATGAGGAGAGGGGAATGGGAGAAGGGAGATGGGGAGACACAGAGGGTGGTGATGGGTTTAAGGGCATTGTGCAGTGTATTGCAGTGTGCACTGCATTGTGCAGTATTGTCCTGTGATTGTAATAGTTATCACCCACCCCTATATCCTATCCACCCATTCTTTCCTTTATGTATGGCTATGTGTGGTTTAATAGTGGCTGGGAAGGGTTGGGGGCAGGGACGAGGTGTGTGTGTGTGTGTGTGTGTGTGTGTGTGTGTGTGTGTGTGTGCATGTGGGATTCGCTGACAGGTTAACATTCACTGTCAGCAGTAATGCGTGATGGTGATATATGGGGCTGTATGTCACTGTGGCTTGCCAGACACATGCTCATCCAGCCTGGTGGGGGGAAAAAAAACACATTTTCAACCTCGCTTTATCCTAAAACAACATTTCTACGCTGATAAAATACAGGTCTGCCTAAAAACATAATCTCTCCTATAAACACACAGAGAGCAGAGCTAAAGTAGCAATATATATTCAGCCAGCATTAGGAAAAGAGAGAGTAACCAAAATAGAAAATGGATCAAATGAAGCATTGTTTGGCAAAGAATGAAGAAAAAAAAGGCATTCTGGGAATTGTGAGGGGGGAAAAAGGTGCTCAAGGTTTATTTACAAGGCTATATTTAGGGAATACCTCGGGTCTACCATTGCTCTAAAGGTCAGAGGTCAGCTGAATAATGAGATTTGAGCTCTTCCCACTACCTCCTTATAGAGACCTCTGCGGCACTTATCCAATTTTTACATCATCAATAAGTGAGTGGGAGGAGAGTTAGTGGTTGATGTAGTGTGTGTCTTTGCCCGTGTGTGTGTATTTCATTCATGTGTCTGCTTTTTGTCCTTGGTGTGTGTGTGTGTGTGTGTGTGTGTGTGTGTGTGTGTGTGTGTGTGTGTGTGTGCGAGCATGTGCTGTGATACAATCATATGGTCTGATGGCCGTGTGAAGTGGTAAATTGTCTGATGGGAAGTGGACCAAGGAATGTTGTCCTATGGGAAATCTCCTGTTTAAATAGAAATGGAATACGTCATGACTAAAAACCTTGTTCATTGGGGTTCAATTTAATGAGATGTTAATTATCTCAATGATCATGAATATTGCATCACATTTCACCTTCTAGGCCCCTGAACAGTGTGTTCATGTTTGTGATCATGCAGTCCAATTAAAATCAAAATGGCAGATGTTTCAAAATCAGGTTCATAAAATACTATTCTGTTCATTTTCAGGACACTCTGACATTCTGCTTCAACATTGATCAATTTGACACTACCTTTGCTGCATTACACACACTGTACTGTATAGGGCCGCCTGCAGGTTGAATGTTATTGATCTCATCCACACGTTGTCGTGCTGAGATGTCTGTGTCATCCAGGCCAGCCTGCGATCAATGCTGTTATGCAGCATGTTCCAGGTTCCAGTCTATCTGCTTTTTCTTCGCTGCAATGGTTATGTGACGGTGTAACAGTCCCCATGCGTCAGCACCAGCTGTGGGGATTCAAATGTATGTTAACACACACTTGAACACCAAATCATCATCAGACCCATGTATGTTTCTTATGGAAGAGAGAAACGGATGTTTTTTCCACGACTGAATGTAAATTGGTTAATTTGTGAATTAAAATATGAAGGTCATCACTGTTACAGTGCCAGTACAATAGTTAGTCGTGTGTAAAGTTCTGTGGTACATGGTATGGTGAGGATATGTGATACATGTGCATAGAAAAACTAATGAGGGATCCTCAACGGTAATGTCTGTCGTGGTTAATTTAGTTCATTTAATGCTTTTTTTTCTTATCTGGGTCAATACAGAGAAGCCAGGCTAAAAATAGTTGATAGAGAAAGGAAGAGAGATGCAGAGAGAGCACTGCACTTGGTGTCATGCAGTCCAGGCAGTGAGGCCTGCTGCCACCTGAACCACCGGTGTCTTCAGCAAGGCAACAGGCACAGGAGTGCACCCATCTTATTTATGTATTTCAGTTTTAATGGTCTCACTGCTTCTCCGTGCTCCTACCGAGCATGCATTGTTGCTATGGCAACGGCAAGATGCAGCTAGGAGCAGAGACGCACACACACACACACACACACACACACACACACACACACACAACTCAGCCATCACCCTTCATTTCACAGTTTGTCTTTAACGGCAGCTCCATTGCATGCAACAAGCCAGAAACCTGCAGTCAACAGGAGAACATGACATCAAACCCCTAATATAACAGCCTCCAATATGCCAGATGACCTCTAACATGTTATAATTATAAGTTATGGTGCAGCTGTAGCCGTGTGAACGTGGGTATACGTGTGGAAAGGAGGGACAAGGTTTGTGAGAGTGTGTGTGTGTGTGTGTGTGTGTGTGTGTGTGTGTGTGTGTGTGTGTGTGTGTGTGTGTGTGTGTGTTTTAGTGCATCTGTGTGTTTGAGAGGGTGACTCATGCCTTGTCTATTAAGAGAATAGAGGGTGATCAGGTTGCTAGGCGATTAAGAGCCAGTATTGTCTGGAGGGACAATAGTGGCCCTGAGAGTGCCCTCTCTTCTCTTTCTCTGTGTCTCTTTCGGTTTCTTTCTCTGTCTCACACACACACACACACACACACACACAGACACAGACACACACACACACACACACACACACACACACACTATAAATGTACATTTTGTCTGACCCCCCGGCTTGAGGCTTGGGCGGGAACAAGGAGTTGACAGTGAGCAGGAGGATGAAAAAAAGAAGCATTATGGGAAGCTGAGAGGACGGAGAGAGAGGAGGAGAAGGAGAGGAGAGAGGGCACTAGCAGGAGAGCTGTACCATTAAAAAAAAGACCTGCAATCATTTGCCTCTTTGACGGGAACAAATGTAGCTGGAAGCAGTGAGGGAGAGTGAGAGAGAAGGGGACAGGCAGAGAGAGAGAGAGAGAGAGAGAGAGAGAGAGAGAGAGAGAGAGAGAGAGAGAGAGAGAAAGAGACCTTCCATGGACATTGCACATTCAAACCACACAGCTTTATAGGGGAAGATCACACCAACTGACAGGTCGGCGGAAGGAGGAGAAGCACCAGGACTTTGGCACTGCTGTCTCTCCTCCTGCTCCTCACTGTGTGTGCCTGTGTGTGTGTCAGACACACACACACATACACACAGGCTCTCTCTGTGTGCCTGTCAGTGTGCTGGGCTCTCTGGGTGGGTAGGGAGCTGCGTTGTAGACGAGATGTTTGCTCTGAGGATGAGACAGCGTTTCTAACAGGATCTATTTGCGGACTGGGATAATAGACTGACACAGCTGAGAGGACCCAAGCCCACCGAAACCAACCGAATCAGCCATGGAGGGACTGCTGTCTCCAATGAGGACGCGGGTAGGTTACCATGGGGATTACAGAGCATCCCAACTACTGTTTCCTCCACAGGAATCCATCACCAGAATGGCATATAGGGAGATAGCATGCCTTGCAAGCTGCCGGGCTGCAGAAATAAATCAGTCCGTGCCGCTGTCGCCGTGGTGATGCAAGAACTCAAGCTGAGAAGTTTTCAAGCTCCTGGCGTTGCTAGGGGCGATAGGCAGAATGCTGGGAGAGTGTGGAAGACACAGGAGGTCTCAGATAGAAGATAAACATGTTTAATAATTGCAGAAAATGTAAATACAGTTTCAGTTTGCATGCAAAACGCGTGCGTGCACTGCACATGCATGTTTGCGTGTGTGTGTGTGTGTGTGTGTGTGTGTGTGTGTGTGTGTGTGTATGTGTGTGTGTGTGTGTGTGTGTGTGTGTGTGTCCACGCACAGATTAGCAAGGGGTTGCTTTGAAAAGAATGACTCAGTGTTTCAGAGTGGTGCCTCTCTCCCTTCAGTACAAACCACTGTCCTTTTGATTTAGGATAGAGAAAGAAGGAGTGGAGAAAGATGTGCAAGGGAGGAACTGGGTTCAGATTGTACAGTCAGTTGGGTGAATATCTGAAAGTGCCAATTCACTATTGTTCTTGCGTTACATGGCCTTTTGTTTGAGCTATTCGTATCGCTGTCTAACATTAGAGCTTTTAGGTTGATGTCTCACTGTGCTCAGAGCATCTGTCTGACAGTGAATGTCTGTGTCTGTGTCGTACAAAAAAGGCTAATGAAAGAAGAAAATGATGTGTGTGTGTGTGTGTGTGTGTGTGTGTGTGTGTGTGTGTGTGTGTGTGCCTGTGTGTGTGCCTGTGTGTGTGCCTGTGTCACTGTCAGAACACACTTGGTTATTTGTCTGTATCCATGTGCTTGCATGTGACATCCAGCACAATGGTGTGAACAGTAATGGACCCTGAGAGTTGTCTCCCTCCCAGTTGAGATTTGAGATGAAAACCTGTGTGTTCCAGCTGGGAATTTATGTTTGAGATATATTATAGCGTGTGTGTAATTTGTTAGAGAGGGAGATGTAGCTGGATAAGGAAAGCACTGTCATATTGAAGCCGTGATAATGTTATCAATATTTATAAAGGCATGATTGCATTTTTGGAAGGAGACTCTGTTACTGTTACTTTTGTTACTGTTTCTTAACCATATCCAGACATTTCTTTAACATCTGATACACTGAGAAAAATTGCCCCAATTTGAATAAGCTTTGCACCCTAAATATAATATTCTTTAGTCTCTTTCTAATGATTTTTCCCCCTTCAGCCTGCTTCTCTCTCAGAGGACAGAGTGGATTTAGCAACCTGCCTCTCTTTTACACGTTCCACTCTCCCTTCCCCCTCATTTTTCTATCGCCACTGGTACAGACCCAAACAACCAAAAATAAATCCTCCACTAACTGTATGTTAAAATTAACATATATATTTATAGTCTGTTTGCTCATATTTTAAAATATAGGATTAGCTGAAAACCATATAGTGACTCCCACACAAGCTTCAAGGAGTTGTGAGGGTGCTGAAAGGGTTAAGCCACAGAGATGACCTGATGGTGTTGTCACACACGAGTACTCCCGCCTGCTCACCTCTCCTCCCTCACCTTTACGACTCGCCCTTTTTCTATTAATTTCATTGTAGCTTTGGTGCCTTTTTCTCTTTTCCCTTGTGTAGGATGAGCCACACACTCCCTTTTGCATTTAAGCCAAGAGTGTGTCTGTCTCTTTCTCACTTCTCCGTCCTGTTTGTCTGCCCACCTGCCTGCCTGTCTGTCTGTCTGTCGGCCACTCGCCGTGTCTTTGGCAGTTAGCACAAGCGCTGTAATTGGTATTTGCAGATCGGCCCATGATCTAATCCAAAAGAGTGTTAGCGGGCTGTTTGGAGATAGACTTGGCTTCAAAGTTATGGCGCGGAATCAAGCCTGCTATATCTGTGCTGTCTGCCACTCTGGCCAGATTTGCCCAAGAGCTGTGGGAATCCTTTTATTGACTAAACGACTTTTGCATTTATCTTCATCAGCCACATTGAGCTTCACATGCCCCACAGTCGATCTGTGTATCTTAGGTTTGGCATCAAAGTTCCTTTAGTAGATTTATGTGAATGAATCACAGCATAATGAGCCACTGCAGGAGTTTCTCAAAGTTTACACTGCATAATCTCGCTTCAATGTGCCTTTTCTCACCCTCAGAGATAAAAGGAGGGATCTAGTGAAAACAGCGACTTTGATGTGTGAAATAAATCTTTCAGTTTACTCGTAAACAGCAGCAGAGATGAGAAACGTAAAGAGAGGAACAAAGTAGAAGCAAGGGGGCAATGCCAGGGTGTTTCTCATTGGCAGTGGAGCAGTGTATACTTGCAGCCAAAAACTGCAACAGCATCTGTAGTAAATCGGAGAAAAATTGCTTCAAAGTGTATCCTCTGCCATGATACAAGCTTTCTCTGTGTACTTCATTTACAGTACTCTAATCACTGAGAAGTAGAATTGCTAAAAGTGTTTTAGGTTAGCAACAGCAGTGTGTAACTGGTTCAAACTGAATGAAGTCATATGAAGCGTGTGTGTTTCATATGGTAACAAAATATGTTTTTTTATTAAATTAGTGTATAGTTTTTGCAAAAAGTGTTTAATTTTGCAAAGGGTCTGAGTTGTTCTGCTAATTGTGTGTGTGGTTTTGCTAATTGTGTGTAGTGTTTTGAACAACCGGTCCCTGTTTTCAAAATAGTGCTTAAGCAATTGGAAAAAAAACTGTAATAGCTTTTATAGTTATGATTTTTCACTCATATAAAAACAAAACCCTATTCAGTATTTTTATGTCAAAAGACAAAAAAAGTAGACGAAGAAAATCAATTCCCTCTTGTCTTTGTAGGGCAGTATGCCTCTAGGTCTTGCCTCAGGGATACACAAAAGGTGACCTCAACCCCAAGATAACAGACAGGGAAAAGCAATAGCCTGTAAAAGCTGCACTACTCCTAATCCCCAGCTCACTAAAATGGGAAAATTGTGCTGAGATGGCTGTGTTGAAGAGTTGTGCTCAAAGCTCCCGCTCCTCTACCTCATTCCATGTTTCCTATTTTTTTCCCTGCACTCTGAGACTGTATCACTCTCCCTCTCTATTTATATATTTAGGATGACAGTAATGGGCAGTGAAGCAGGAAAATGAAATAAAATAAGCATCAGTAAGCTGTGTTGTTACATCCAACGGAAAAGAAGGTCAGCACACAAAGAGCATGCAGAATATAGTGAGCAAAGTATTCCTGAAGGAATCTGAAAGAAGTTGCCAATTTTTTATCTTCGGCATCATTAAACTTTGCTCATGCGTATTCCTCATTATTGTATAGTCTCTCCTTACGTCTTTTTAATGGGATGTTATAGTTTGGTACTGCAGTCACACTGATTCACATAGACATTATTGCACACGATTTCCACATCCCAGCTCCGCTTAACTGTGCACACTAACCACCTCTTATTTTTCTGAGGCAAAGATGAGAGGGAAAGAACAGATTCAGACAGGCATATACGAACAGAAAGACACACTCACACTCACAGATTTAAAAGTGAAAGATCAAGTCCCCTGTTGGTACACCCAGTTGTATGTAATATATGCATATAGGGCAGTAGAACAAGGAGCTCTAGCTTCATAGAAAATTTCCTCTGGAGAACATATGCTGTTGTACGGCACAAATCACTTAATGTGTGTGTGTGTGTGTGTGTGTGTGTGTGTGTGTGTGTGTGTGTGTGTGTGTGTGTGTGTGTGTGTGTGTGTCAACTCCTCCTGCGCGTTAGTGGATCAATAGGGAGTAGTTATCAAGAGATTAACCCCATCAGTGCTCCATCAATCTAATCAGAGAGACTCCTCTGCTCTTTCTCTCTCGTTTACTCTATCACTCTCTCACTGCTGTCGTTCATCTGCTGGCTCGCTCTCTTTTTCGGCACAGTGTCACTGCCTCTCTCGTCTCTAGCCTCTTTCCTCTTCAGGTCATGTGTGTGAACGTGTGTGTGTGTGTGTGTGTGTGTGTGTGTGTGTGTGTGTGTGTGTGTGTGTGTGTGTGTGTGTGTGTCCAGCTGCCCATGACAGATGGAGCCATTACAGAAATGGCCAAAGGCTTGGGCATGCATGCACACTTGCCCACAAACACATATTTATTCCATTATGGAATGGCGATTTCACACACACACACACACACACACACACACACACACACACACACACACACACACACACACACATACACACTTCTTCTCACCTTCCCCTCTTCTTTGTTGTTGCCTTAGCTCCACTGCATCACATGCAAAACATCACAAGCACTCCAACTTGACATCAGTCTGACGCATTTTCTCCCTCCCCCCAAAATCCCTACAAGCCCTGGGTACCACATGCCCCCCCCCCCCCCGCCCCTTCGCTGCTTCATTTCCCCCTCCATCCATCCATCCATCCACCTGGTTCATTAACAGCCAGGCGGCTGTCAAGATGGTTAAGGTCAGGGTGGCACAGAGAAGAGGAGGAAGCAGCCAAGAGGGAAGTGACCAGACCCACATCCCTGAAGCCAACCGTCTCGCTGCTTAGATGAAAATAATTAGGAGAGAAAAGGCAGATCTGGTGGGCTTTGGATTAGTAGCACAAGGTGGAGCTGCCTTTGGCAAGCCACTCAGACACAGAGACACACACGCACCTACACGCATTCAATACACAGCAGGTTGGCTGGCAGCATTTAAAGGCCAAAGTAAGCAGCAATGGGGAGATGTCTGGTGGCTGCAACCACGTGAGGCACATGCAAACAAACACACATGCTGAGGCACACACACACTCACACACACACACACACACACACGCATTGTACAGCACCATCTCCCAGCTGTCATTATTGTCAAGGGTAGTCTCTATTAGAGACAGTGTCACAGTCATGTACTGTGATTTTATTAAAAGTAAAAATAAATGTAACCCATTTGTCCCATTTTGTTTTTCAGAGATAATGTATCTTACTGTAAATATAATAGAGATGCATTCATTATTTGTTTTTGATAATTGAATGAGGTGAAATTGCTAAAACACAAAACACTAAAACATAGCCACAATACACAGTAATAAAGCTAATTACAGCTAATAATCTTTAATGACTTTATTAGCTTCTGACCTTTTCATAAAGTGTTTATACAGAGTACAAGGAAAATGTGAATCCCAACATGCACATCTGTTAGGATATTTATGCATTCATGACACACAGGGAGGCAGATAAAGAGAGGTGGAACTGTTGCTTTACTGTGTAAGATGAGAACAGTGGGATGCCATGTAAAGAGATATCCTCCCACATTTCCCTGTTTGAATCTCTCATCTCCACTTTCCCCATTTGAAGATGTGGCACTGCATGTCGGCCATACGCCATCTCTGATCCTATCTGTGTGTGTGTGTGTGTGTGTGTGTGTGTGTGTGTGTGTGTGTGTGTGTGTGTGTGTGTGTGTGTGTGTGTGGACACATGTGAGCGTGCCCTGCTGTGTCAAGCATGTAAAATGTACTCTTGTCCCCTTGAAGAGGCCCGAACTATGAGATCAATCAGAGCGCAATTGAGCAAGCAAAGAGGCAAACCTGTGATGCACTTAATGTTAGGTGTTGTCATGGAAACACAGGGTGCAGATTTTCCACTTCATTGCCTGACATCAGTCTACAGGCGTTTTTCAAAATGATTTCCAAGAAAGGCAATTGAAAGATGGGAGGGGAAATTAGTCAAGTGTCCAAAAAGATAGTTAAAAGACAGCAAGACACAGTAGTATCGTAATGAGAAATTCACACCAAATTCAACACCTTGCTTCAATTAAATGCACTTGTGTTTGTGTGTCAGTGTTAAAACCATGCACTTTAGATTAAAGAGCCGTTAGCAGTCCTATTATGTATATTGACTCTATCTGTGTGATTGCATAGAATAGATAGTCCCAAGAGAGCTTTCCCTGTACTGCTTTTAGCCTTCGGAGAATCAGAATGGCAATTACACTTTCCTATATTGGAATGTAATCACAAGCGTGTGCACACACACACACACACACACACACACTTTTGATGAACGAGCAGAGGATTGGTACTGTCACCTCTGCGACAAAAGGTGACCCTGCATTGAACAGGTATCATACATCACCCTATCAGTAGATCTACTTAGCAATTTTACACATACACAAATACACATCCACTCACACAGGAAATAGGTGTTTCTTATCTCCTCCAGTCACAAGCACTTAAGCATTTCCTCCACTCTTTATTGTGCCATTTTTACCTCAACCCCACCAGAGACCCACCGTTTCTAGCCCATTTCTCCCCTCTTTTAAGCCATCCTACCTCCTTCTCTATACATCCTCCCTTGGGCTCTGAACTGTGACCTCTTTACATGAGCAGAGAGGAAGCTGGCAGCAGTCACTAGCAGCACTCCCGAAATATGATTGGCTGACCAAGAACTGGAGTAGTGTCAACCCTGTCCTGAGGGGAGAGAGAGAGAGGTGTGTGTTGTTGTAGAAAAGAGAGAGGAAAGAGAGGATAGAGGTAAAAGAACATGTATGTATTGTGGAACCTAATTTCCGAGGTGCTAAGTACATCTATATCAACAGAAAAATGCCATAAAACAAGTTAACATTTAATACTCACAGTTGGTCTCCAGCAGCAACTGCGCTGGTCCAGCTTTGACCTATTCACATACACTGAGGGATACTGGTTCTATTACAAATACAAATGCAGCCTGAAGCGCCAGGTAGTACAATGGAAAATTGTTCCCCCACCACCGCAGGGACTCAGGTTCAATCCCTGGCAGTGGTGTTTCTGGCTACTGGCCTGGGTGCCCATTTGAGCGTAATTGGCAAAGTAGCAGGTAGGAAGCCACAAAGGATCATATCTTTGTAACTGCACTGATGTGATCACATGGACCTCCTTGTGTTACTGCCTCCCGGTGAAGCTTCTAAGTGGCAGATGAAAAGAAGCAACTTGCAAGTCCACGTGTCTCGGAGGTCTACACCCTCCCCAGGCCAACAGAGGGAGGTATTACTTTAGCAAAAAAAAACTGCAGTGCAGAGGTACAAAAGGAGAACAAACTCAAAAGAAAAGAAAAAATACAAATGCTGCCATTTTTGTTTCAAACAGGTATGCTCTCCATGACTATAAAAGCAGTATTTAGGTTTGTATTGTACTTGTCCTTGTTTATTTGTTCACTTCTTAAGGATATTGGAAGACAGAGCGATAAGAGTGGAACATTTTGTGAAAGACCATGCTGTTACAGATTTTACAGCTCTTATTCTAAATATTTCATTTTTATGTTGTTCACTGGAATAGCGTTTTTCCTGTTTATTTCATACTTTAGTCATTTCAGTTTAAAGTGCACAGTGCATGCACAGATTTTACATTTGCACTTTTTATGCTCTAGCACGCTAATGACTAATTCATGATTAACACACACGACTTCTCAAGGAGACAAAGACATTGAACACTTTCCCCCGTACACACATACAGATGCACACACAAACAGTCCATACCCACAGACACACATGCACACTGGTCCATTTGCATGCTCCATAACATCTACATGCACAGCTTCAGACATATGGACCCATATGCTGCCACAAGACAGCCTTATTGATGTAGGCCTGTCAGCCTCCCAGCAACACGACTGGGGCTAGCAGGTTCAGAGCTGCTGCAAGGATGGATGGATGGATGGATGGAGGGATGGATGGATGGGATAAGGGGAGTGATAGAATGAGAGACGATGATGGGGAAGGTGCCAGATGATTGGACGTGGAGGGGGGAGGAGATTCTTTAGAGCCGTTTTGGGATATTATTGGTGCTTCTCAGAGGGAAAAGCAGCAGTGGAGACAAGCTTTTAATAAATGTATTTCTAAAATAGGTCTACACTAAGGGATTACTTGCAAAGAGAGAGAGAGAGAGAGAGTGTGTGTGTGTGTGTGTGTGTGTGTGTGTGTGTGTGTGTGTGTATGTGTTTGACTGCTCATATAAGGGGGTCATTCAACTAAATATACTTCAACTGGTGTGGCGAATCAAACCATTTATTTTCTTTAATTTCAATCTCACTGTCTTGCTTCATTGCCAAAGTGTAGGTAGTACTCTGTATTTTATTGGACCCTTCCTGTCATATTTTTTTCCTCTCATCGTCAATCCGTTTCTTTAGTTACGAACACTCTGCAGCGGTTGCCAGGTATCCTATTACCACCCTTCTCCCATGTGTAGACATCTGCCATTACGCTGAATTAACCCCAAATATGGAATCAAGGTTGCCAGATTGATGCTCATCTATCCTCCAAGGAATACTTACATCATCCTAAGTGTCTCACTGACCCTCAATGCTCTCATTACTGCTTGTTAGAACAATTAAATGTGACGTGTGTCAGATTCATAACTCACCCCTGCATGTGTGTTTGTGTGTGTGCTGAACAGATTTGAGCATCTGCCATTGCAGTTAAGGCCATTAATACATGTCTAGAGGTGTTTGTATGTGGATGTGTCTGGTTTTCGGCATCAGCTGTTTGTATTTGCTGTGTACTCTGTTTGTACATGTACTTTTGGAAGTTGTCTGACAAACTTGATTTTATATAAATGTGTATTTATGAGACACAGATAGTCAATGTGTGCGTCTCTTTTCACTTGGGAAATTACTGGATCGTACGCTTCCTGCTTTAGTTTGTTGAAGTTGCAGATATGTATATTTACACATTTAACACATACATAAAACACAGCAACAGAAGCTAAAACATTTGCATCAATCGCATGTTGGGATTCCATAAATATAAAGTGGATAATAAAGAGGAGGCCGACCTCTTTAATTAAGTACACTGTCAACCTCGGTTGTGGAATGTTGTTCGGCATGTCCTGAAGTGGGTGCAGTTAATTGTTGGGAAATTATTATTTAAATACTGGCTTTGAATACAAACAGTTTCAAAATAATAGTGCTACAGAAATACACCTTTGTAAATCATAAGGTAGTTTTTGTTGAGGCAAATGTTTCCCATGGGCACTGATCCAATTTTGTGGTAAACAGTTTGTTGCAACCATCTTCTTGTGTCTTTGTAAGCTTGCACCCACTGTTCCTGTTTTTCATTGTTAATTGCCTGATTTTGCAATATGATGCTACATTACAAGACTGTAACTCAATCACTGCACATGTGACCCTGTGTCATTTGGCTTCCTTGGAAGCCTTGGCCTCTTTGAAGTCTTGTAGATGTGTCTTAATTCCTCCTTTCATGTGCCATTTTTGTAATTTCATCCACCTCAAACCCTTTCCCAGAGCTTCTCACCAGTGTGCTGCATTTCATACTCTGACCACCAGAGTGCGCTGTGTGATGGGATTCCCCTTGCCTAGCCCAAGGCTTCCCTAAATCATGAGCCTAAGCACACCAAAGTCCAGTTGAGTTTCATTCACTGGAGAAGAGTAGTCTTGGCCCTATGTGTGAAGTGGTGTCCGTACGTCTCCCTGTTGCTCCTTCAGTAAAGTTTAGATTAGAGGAATCTCTCCACAGCAAGGTCAGCCCTGGTGAAGAAAAACTCCTGACATTGCTTAAGATTTGCGGCTGTCAGTGGCAACCGGCCTCCTCCTCACCATGTCCTCTCTGATGTATGGAGCCAATAAGAGGAGACCTTCAGCTCTAATGATCAGTGGTCTGCCGCTCTGCTGCTATGTGTGTGCGCTGGCCGTTTGGCCCCAATAAACACAGAGCTTTATTGGACAACTCCACAGTTCCTCTCATCCGTCATCACAGCTTTCTCAGGGCACAAGGGCTTGTGGAGGGGACCAGGTGGGGAAGGAGAAGAGAAAGAGGGTGTGTGTTGGGTGGGTGGGTGTGTGTGTATGTGTATAATTAATGACCTCATCCTGCTACTCCTGCTGTCCAAGAGGGGGGACAAAGAGCAGGGAAAGCAAGTGAAATCAAGAGCGAGAAACTGACAAGAAGAAGTAAGGGGAGGACAACGAGGGACAATGAGATTGAAGGAGGGAAGCATATGTTAAAGGCTGCATGGCTTAATAATGAGTTTTGTCAGTGACCGAGTGGCTGTCCCATTACCCCTGCTGTCTAATGGAGGGGCTATTACATAGGACTTACCCCCCAATAAGTCCTCCCCCTCTTCCCCCAGTCCTTAATTTTTCATGTGCCCAATATTTAGTTCCGTACTGCCTCCCTTCTCTTTCATAGCTTCAGCTGCTCTTCTGTTCCCATGGCAATGATGCGAGCTGAATGTAAATAAGTGGTAAATACCAAGGGACAGGACCTTGGCTTGCAGTGAAACCTGGGACTGATCAAGCCCTACCTGTCACAGCACTGTTTTTTTCTGACTGCTGTGGGGGTGAGGAAGTGTAGCAAGGACAAAGGCAAGAGAAGGGTGGGAGGTGACTAGTCTGTCTAGCAGTGGACTCCAGTGGAGGCTGTAGCCCCAGGTGGTCTGTCTGGCCCCCCTCTGTCAGCCCACCCCCTCTCTGGTTTCTTCTTTGATCCATTTTAAATATTAAATGTTTGCCTGTAAAACATGCAGTAGTAGCTGACCATCAATACCTCAAACTAATCAGTGAAAAACCATACAGACACAAACTGCACGGCTGTGATTTATATTTTACCTTCACAATGATGAGAGGGGTGGCCTGTAGTAATGTCAGGAGGTGGACATGATCTCCTCAAATTACGTATGTTTTTCCCTGAACCCCCAGGGCTCTCCTCCTCCTCTGCATGTTAACAAAGACAATCTGCCTGAGTCATTTGACCAGCGTTCGGCATTGGTTTGTGTGGCAGCGGTGCACCTGTCAGAGGTGTGGGGCCCATCTGTACAGTAACAAGCAGCTTAGTCCCATGCCTGCAGCAAGAGGTGGAGCTGGCACAATCTGGTTTGGGTTACTGCACTCCTGGGAGAAGGTGTGCATGTGTGTTGTGGGCTATAAAATGAGTAGGTCATGTTGGCTCATTAGAAGAACAAGGAAATGCAAGTATGTGTGTGTGTGTGTGTGTGTGTGTGTGTGTGTGTGTGTGTGTGTGTGTGTGTGTGTGTGTGTGTGTGTGTGTGTGTGTGTGTGTGTGTGTGTGTGTGTGTGTGTTTAGAACAGTGTGCACAGGTGCATCCTCTTTGTACTTTGCATTTGTTTTTTTACCAATCCTATTTGTTAGTTTGTGGTTTGCATGCCTAAGGGGTCTTTAATGATGTATTGTCTATAAAGAAGGAGAGTTGTGTAGTTATGAGGGGCTGAGAGGTTTACGGGGTTATAAGCACAGCTGCATCCTGCGTGTAGACGAATGAGTCTTACGCAAAGGTCGGAGGAATAAAAACTCTTTGGCTCGAGTGTGAGGAGTGCAGGAAAGCTTACATTAGTTTATAGGTTTTCAGTAGTTAGCCTCAGTGGATAATGAAACTAATCCTAGTTTATATATGACATAGAATAGCAGCTCTGGGGCCTACTTTTCGTAGATCATACACCCCTACATTTGTGTATTTATATCTATAGTAAATAATCAACATATAGGACAGAGATCCATTACAAATTCTCTGTCCACATTTTTAAAGCACCTAGACACACACACACACACACACACACACACACACACACACACACACACACACACACACACACACACACACACACACACACACACACACACACATGTGTTTTCCCCTTCCAGTATCCCAGTATTCTCCCCTGGGAGTACAATCATGTATAACCCATTTCCCCTCATGATCTGGTCTGTAAAGATTAAATATGTAGCTGTATCATCAAACATTTAACCCTCACGCTGCTTCAAATCAGATTCCTAATCGTGTGTGGACTTAGGGGATGGGGACTCACGTGCATGTCTTGATCCTAAGTTGATGTGAGTGTGCTGTTTGCACGCTAGAGTAATTCATAAAAGTTGTGCAGACTTGCTGGCATATGGGCATGCCTGCTTACCAGAGTGTTAATTGTTAAATTAGTGTCAGGTAAACAATGTTTTCATATCCGTCTATCTGTGCCTACTTCTGTGCTTGGCGTGGGCTGGGAAGCCTCCTCGGCACTGGGTAAAGTGGGCTAAGTTTACTGGGGCAGAAAATGCTGGCGCGTGACTCAATCCAGCGCCTTCATACAACCAGCCTCTAAAATATGCCTCTGTCGCATTCTGTCTGCTCAGTGCCTCTCAGACACACTCACTCTGTGTTAAGAGGCTTGTATGTAGGACAGGGAAGACAGAAGCAAAGTCTGCGACCTTTGCAAAGTTAGAAAAGGTGGAAGGTGTGTGTGGTTGTTTTAACGAATGCCTTTTGATCCCCTGCATATCATGTATTCTATTCATTTTCTACTCATGTATGAATGGGTCTCACTAAAATCCAAGGTGATTCATGGTGTTCAATGCAGCAAGAATGACATAAGATAGTAGAGTGCACCTGCCTCTCCCATCGCAGGCCTTTCTAGAAATCACACACACACACTTCCATGCACACACATACACACACACGCCTGCGCCCAGAGAGACACACAGAAATGGAGAGCCATTTACTGTAATGTGGAACGACAGATTTGGGGTGCAGAGTGACACAGCAAGATTCAAATTACTAACAGTACTGCAGAGAATGACTAAGCAGAATCCCTTTTATCTGCACTTGCTGTCCTTCGTCACTCGGGGCTGACAAAAAAAAGACATGAATGGAGACAAAGAAAACTGGAAAAGACAGAACAACTGACAGCAAAAAAGATAAAAATACTAAAGACAAAAACAGACCTACATTAAATAAAGATAATAATAATGCTTACAGGCAGAGTGGTAGGCATAGAAAAATGCATGACAAAGATAATAAACTCACAGACATGATATGACATACATCAAGTCAATAAAACCATTTAAGTTGATTTGGCTATACACATGAGAAGTTGAGGTGTGTATGAAGTGTGTTGCATTCTCTGCAGACTTGAACAGCTACTTGTCCACTGTATAACAGTAAACCCTTTAGACAGTTAGCTTTAGACAGGTGCTTAAGAGGCTTTATCGACATGTCTGGAATAGATACTATTTTTGAGTGTGCGAGTGTGTGTGTGTGTGTGTGTGTGTGTGTGTGCAAACCTCAAACCACTTGGAAGATTTGATTTGAACACATCCCTATTTTCCAAGCCAGGTGGACATCGCGATCAATGAGGCTCACACAGAAACACACTCTGCGCTCTTGCTCAAATTTAGAATTAAAGACCAAAACTGTCCTTGGAGCTTTTACTATCAATCAGAATCAGAGAGGCTTGTTTAGGCCAGTTTTGCGATGCACAGTCTGAGGTGCTGCAATAACCATGACCCTGGTGTTCTCGCTGTTTACTGGATTACTGGGACAGTCAACTTCCATAAGGAAAGCGGTGGTGGAGAGAAATTGGAAGACTCCTCAGACTTTAACTGCTTCAGTGCGCTTCATCTTAAGGTACTGTAAAATGGAGTCGATGTAGTGGGTGATTATTGGTTTGTATTCGCTACCATGCATTTTATTTGTATCTATAAATCTATGTAATAGCTATTGTTTATTTATGTGTGTATCATGTTTATGTGGCAGTGTCCACAGGGGATTCTTTATTCCACATGTATATTCAAATAGATCTGTGCAGAAATAATAGCTTGGCTGTTCAGAATCAGCTTTATTGGCCAGAGTTTGCGTAAACAAACAAGGAATTTGACTCTGGTTAATCTTTGCTCTCAAAGTACAACACTCACTTAACATATAAAGAATAAAAACAGAAAGGACAGTACGAAATATAAAAAAGATTACTGTTAAGTATACAGTATAACAATACAATAGAATTTACAAATTTACAAGAAATATACAATAACAATTGAAGAGAAACTCCCTCTCTTGTGTAAATGAGGAATGTGTTTGTAAGCACATGCGAGTGTCCCCTATATGTGTGTGATGGAACATAATGTGTTGTTTGTTTCTGCGTATTATGCAAAGAGGGGAGGTGATCTTCTGCTCTCTCTGCAATGACTGTTGTAAACATTGTACCAACGATTCATTCCTCTACCTTCACACACACACACTGGATTCTACACAGAAATCTGGGTTTTAACCCTAGCTGTGCTAAGGAGTCACACTGGGACATGCTGTCCTGTGTCGCCTCTCTGTTGGGGGCTAAGCTCCTCACTAATGACGAATGCTGGTCTAGATAGGCTAAATGCTGCTCTCAACACTCTTCACTGCATTCAGACTCCACGTGCCACCTGCTTCACAAGTCTTAGTAGCCATATACTGTCCATCTTCACCATGCTGGAAGGTATTTATAATACATGAGCGGCATGCAGATGAGAATTAGAGGGATATTCTGAGTTACTAATGGTGGGGTGTTACATATTCACATCATGGCAGCATTAGGAGAGAATTCAGGATAACAGTGAGGCCTCCTGAGGGCAAACAAATCACTGATGGATCTGTGCACTCTATCTTTAACACCCAGTGACGTGTATTATGGTGAACGTATGCATGTGTTTGTGTGTGTGTGTGTGTGTGTGTGTGTGTGTGTGTGTGTGTGTGTGTGTGTGTGTGTGTGTGTGTGTGTGTGTGTGTGTCACAGAATCCCGGGTGTGCAATACACTTGGTCACACCCCAGTGCTCCTGACCACAGAGTTGACGTGAGGACTGATGAGCGGCTGATCCAGCCGACCCCACCCCCAACATAGGTCAGAGGGCAAAGGTCATTGGTACTCTGGGTCTGTACGGTTTAGGAAGAGGGCAGGAGAGAGAGACAAGATTGAGAGGGATGTGTCTGAGACTCAGTGGGGCTGAGAAAGAGAAAGAGAGATGAAGAAAGAAGAGAGAAGAGACAGAGGTGTGAAAGGGGTTTGATTTGGAGAGAAAGGAAGAGGTGTGACCATTTAGTTAGACCATTACAATACTTTGGTTCAAGGAGAACAATGTAGTCTTGTGTAAAAAACTGCTCACTGAATTAGTAATTTGCATGGTTACTCTTGGTTCTTTGCAGGAACCTTATGTGCTAAATGGTCAGTGTGTCCCTTTAAGGAAAAATGTGATTCTATGACTACAGAGCCAGTCCTTTCACCACACTGTCAGTCAAAATGCTTTGGCAAAAACAGTCAAGGAAATCCTCAGTAACCAGCATCATATATTACTAATAAACTAAATCACTAATACACTTAAAATAAACCAGCCCTGACTCCTAAAATTGTAAAGGATGGCAGAGAAATCTGATCACTAACCAGTTGCATGGTCAGGTTTTCCTGCAGTACCTCCTGTTCCCCAAGTAACTTGGTTACTTTGGTGCATGCAAATGTAGTTTGTGTCTCCGTCCTTAAAACTTGTTACTGTATTCAGTCATATCCTGTTTGTTGGGACAGCCCAGCTAAACTCACTCTCCCCCTTACACCCCACTGTCTGACTCAGTCTCTCTGTTTCTTTCTTTCTCTGAGTCTGGTTAACACAGAGAAAACGGGGGGTACATTCCACCAGCGTTTGCCAGAAAAACAAAAACAACCCCTCTCCATGGAGCGTCCCACCAACATCCGTCGTCCCCCTGTTTCCCTTCTACTTCCCTTCCTCCCTCACTGAATCATTTCCCCTCTGCTCTGCTTCACCCTTATTTCCCCTCCCACCCCTCTCCTTCCCAACCAGCCCTCTACCCCACATGCCCTGTCTCCTGCAACCCCCACGCACCCCTCCCCATCACTGTTACATAAGCTTCCAGTCATAGATCCAGGGCCATATCGCTGTTGTTTTCCCCCTGTGTGTCTATTGGAGCCTCAGCATCCAGGGCCAGCCGTTAATGAGCCCCCTACAAAGGCCCATTGATGAGAGGCCCAGTGTGAGAGAGGATGACCCCAGCCAAGAGCACCCAGAACTGGGCATCAGCTGCCCTAGGCTCTCCCTCCACACAAAGACATCCACTGTGGACAGGGACCTGAAAGGGCATAGAGAAAAACAAGGAGAGAGAAAGTGGAAAAAGAGGGAGGAGATGTCCTGTTCAAACAACTTAGAGAATGTGAGATAGAAAGATATAAATAAAAAAAAATTAAACAGATGTATGACTTCATCACATAGTAGTTGATTATCTGACTATTAGCTTATGCTTCTTCCTCCTCCTCCTCTGTGAATCTTCTGAACAGTGAGACCCACCCTCTGCCCTCCCTCTGCCAGGGAGTCTTTATCTCACCCATGGATCATAACTCAGATCTGAAGAGGGGACTACAAGGCTCTAGTTTGTCACAAATCCAAGCCATAGGGTTGATTAAAGGAGCGACCGAAGCACTTTGAGGGGACCCCCCCCCCCCACTCTTTTTTGGAAAGATTTGGAGCACTAACTGGAATCCCGACGGTTTTCAGAGCCAAGTTTAGTGGAGATTGACACGCTTGGTTATCATATTTGGACTACAACTGGTCTTTTGGGAAGCTGTCTTGGATGGCGAATGAGAGGAGAATGTGGACATATTAGGCTGGACTGTTAGAAGCTGTCATGGTACGATCAGTTGAAGAATTGGGATGTTATATGACTGACATGGCTTAACTACTTCCTTTAAGTCATCTGTCAGTATCCCATGGTTACACCTAAGAAGATATAGAGTTTGAGTCCTTGTTGAGAGCTTTCAATATTGTCGAAAAAATCTTTATTATTTTCCGTGGTGTTTTTTTTGGATCAGCTGAAGGATGACTCTTGCAGCACGGCTCGAGGACTTAGAGGTGACCCTGGAGCACATGCTTATGGATGTCTTTGTAAGTTTTCTCACTCTCTTTTGGTGTAAATTTGGTTTTTAAAATGCATTTGTCTTTCGTCTTCTCTCTGTGTGACCTCTCTGGTCCATAATTACAGTTGGAGACCCGAGGCCAGCATATGTCTCTTTCCAGATGCTCTCTCATTAATTGGCACCAAAAAAAAAACATGCTGTTTAGAAGTCAAACTCTCTGCAGAGGGAGAGTTAGGGAATAAACTGGCTGACCAGGAATGTAACCTGGACTGCATGGCCAATACATGACTCAACACAGGGTTAGCCCACTGAGTTAAGACTTTAGGAATGTTAACTCAGCATGTGAGGAGCATTGATCCAACTGAACTCCAAAGTATTACATCTAGGTACTGGGCTTACTTGTGCTTTCCATGGTCTGCAGCCTTCATATTTATCTGCATGTAGCCATAAATCTTTTGATTAGGAAGGAATGAAATCTCCAAGTGAAGGAAGTGAGGATTGAGAGTGAGGAAATGAGGGATGAAAGAGGAATAAGAACGAGAAGTAAAGTCTGATGGATGTGATCGTCAGGTTTCCATTGCCCGTGACGCTTGGTTAGAGGTAGATTACTCAGGCTCCTGTGGTTTACAAAGCATTCACGCTGTGGGAATAAAAAAAATTGCTCTACATTGCATCCCGGCTCAGGCACACAGATACACAAACGTGTCCTCACACACATTTAAATACAATAGCATGCAGTCACACATGCAGTTTACCTCTGCAGACACACACATACATTGTAAATACGAGACGTCAGAATCCCTGGTTGCTTTGATCTGCCGGCTGCTGTAATGACTTTGGTCGTTAAGCTGCTGTTTCCCTTTAACGTTGTTTACAGGCACAGGCATCTGTTGGAGGAAACAGTAATCTGTCCTTCCCCGAGATATACTTTGCTTTCAATGAACACTGTCAGTACTCACTACACCGCTGCAGGGGCATCCATGTCACCGACATATGTGGATATGTGCTTCCTAAATCCATCAATCTATTTTGGAGATTTGGTCATTTTCATATATCCAATAGGTGATTTATGACTGAAGCAATAACGATAAGTGTTTGTGGCCAGAACAGCATTTGGATTATTCATGCGTGTCATGTGGGATGGAAAAATGGGAGTCAGGAAAATGCTTCCGTCCTCTACATTTCCTCTCAGCATCCTAATTAGACTGCTTATTTATTTATTTCTATAATTGCTGGAAGAGGCTGGAAAACAGAGGGTTATCTGGCCACTTTGCATACTTAAATGAGAAATATTCAAATCGCCTACACCCTTTCCATGCTGCTTGCATACTGAACGTGCATATGGCAATGCATGTGTACATCCAACACACGCACACACACACACACACACACACACACACACACACACACACACACATGTTAAGATGAGCTAAGAAGAGGCCTATTTCAGTGAACCATCAAATAAAGGCAGGGTGAATTAAATACTTTGATGGCAAGGCTTACCAGCAGCAGACGTTGTGTCTTGGATTAGGCATCTAATGTTATTGAAAACATTTTGTCAGAGTGTTCCAAAACAGGAGACCAACAGTAATATAGGCTATAATATATATTGAAGGGTTAAACTTTTCTGTCTGTGTGAATTAACCCAGCAGTGAGCAAAGACAGGGGTCGTTAGAGGAATATTAAGGGTCATTAGAATAATGACAGTGCTTCTCCATCCTCCAGCAGAGATGGACCTCCAGAGCCCTATCTATGATGCTCATTGGCTTGGAGCAGCAGCTGAGTGCGCAGCTATTTTCATTAGCACAGCAGCGCATATGAATGATTCAGGAAAGCCGAGAGGATCCGGGGCAACAAAGTTCCTTTGCAACCTATTTTACTACTAGAAAAGGAGGTTACTATTTTGTCGCCCTGATTGCTCGCAGGAAACTGGAGTCGAAGCGAGAGTCATTTGTAGACTTGTAGATTTTTCAGGTCAACACTTTTATTTCCTCTGCATTCAAGACCACTCATAGATTTAAAGCACAAAATAAAGACTGGTGGCCGGTTAGTTCAGTTGGTAGAGCGGGCGCACATATGCATAGGTTTGTTCCTCGACGCACAAGGTCCAGGGTTCTCCCCTTTCATATCTCAGCCAATCAATAAAGGCAGAAATGCCCAAAAAATAAATTACAAAAAAACAACAATAAAAAGCACATGACTGCACACAACATGGTTACAAAGTCAGCCTACTGTACCAGCTTAGAATTGAGAAATATAGCACGAAAATCCATCAATGCTGTTCATATTAACTCGTATTTTCAAAAAACACGGCACTGCCATTGTCACAAAGGCAAGGGAAATTTTAAAATAGCAACCCCCCGCCCTGCCAAAAAATTAAATGTCTTTTAGAAGAGAAATGTCTATTCATTTTAGAGGAAATATAAAAAAATAAAATAGCAATCATCTGTGTGACTATATAGCTTGAGTTCCATAACATTTGTTCGTTCACATAGCAATGAACATAGCATCTCTGCCACATACACAAGACCCTTTGAAGGTATCTGGTGATTGGATTTTTTTTCTGGCTGCTGTAAAATGTCAGTTTGTGGCGTCACATCAGCTCCTTGCAAAGCTGCTGTGTATTGTGTTGCTGGTCCGCAGAGCTATGTGAGCTGCGGGGGGAGGACAGGACAGGGAGAGATATGGCAGCTCCTCTTTCAGATTCTGCCTCACGGTCTCTCACAAAGGCTGACAGTTACGTCAGGAAATGTAGCGACGACTTGATTAAAAATGCATTCGAACCTTGTGTAGTTTAATTGAATCTCCTCCTCGTGCACCCCACAAACGTCTCCAGCCCCCACAGTCCTCTCCCCCAACATCCTCATCGCCTTTATGATGCAGGCCTGGAGGCAGAGCTAAACTTCCCCTCTCTCACTCTTCTTCCTCCCAGGCCTCTCGTTTTCTCCTCCATCCCCCTCACCCTCCTCTGACAGAGGAAGATCTCAGCTGGATGGGATTGTTTCCATCGCAGCTGTACCGCTCTGCTCTGCTCTGCTCTGCTCTGCTCTTTTCAGCACTGTCTGCTCTCTTTCCAGCAGCGATAAAGCAGTAGTTCATCTTCGGGAGAACTGGTCTGCCACAAAGGGCCTGTAGTCTGTAAGAGCATTAATTCTGCCAGGAGAGCAAACACTGTGACTTAACCGATACTCTCTCCACATTGTGTCACTGTATTGTACGTTATGTGTGTGTCTATGTGCATGGCGCGTAACCTATTCTCCAGCATACTCTTCTCTTTTGACTGTGCTACTGTAGATGGGTTGTGTTCAGATAGAGGCCATTGACTGGGTGTATTATGTGTGACCATTCGGTTATGTAATGGGTGTGTCCTCTGCCCAGTGATAAAATTGTTAAATTATAGCAAGCTGAGCTCTTCCATCTATCTCCCTCCCTCACTCTCTCTGTCTCTTTCTCCTCTCTTCCTCTACATCTCTCACTTTCTTGCTTTTCCTCTCTCTCCACCAAGCAGTTGTCATCCCGTCTACATTAATCTGATAGTGGTAATGATCGGTATGAGACCGGAGTCACAGTGTCAAGTCCTGTCAGGACCAAGGCATAACTTTTAAGAAATCTCAAAGCCTTTTCTCTACATCCTTACCCTGCTTGTCCTTTTTTTATTGATTCTTTTTCAGGCATTTTTGCCTTTATTTGATACCAGATAGAAAACGAGGGGAGAGATAAGGGGGTGGCATGCAACAAAGGTCCCCTGCCAGAATCTAACTGGGGAAGTTGTGTTATATGCTATGCTTTGGTATACCCAACCGTCCGATTTTTCAAGGCTATGCCTGTATTCTATATTTTATTGTTACCAAATCAAATAATAAGACCAAAACAACATTATTTAGTCTATTAATATGTATTGACTTTCCTACTCTGTCTGTGGCATTCAACCCTGAGCTCATTCATTCATACTGAAGACGTGAATCTTTAAAAACAGTTCACAAATATGCATGTTTCCTAAAAAAGTTTTTTTTTTTTTTTTTTTTTTTTTTTTTTTTGGAAAACATTACCAAACAGGAGTAGATTGTGTATTAATTAATGACTATTTTCAGTCGTGGATTAATCTTAGTCTTGGTCTTTGCAAAAAATATAGAACTAAAGAAATATAGAACAGAGTAACACATTCTGTGTTATTATACAAAGTTCTGGGAAAACTTTAGTTTCCTCCATAATATAAATGAAATTAAATAATATAGTCAAATTTACCAGATGTGTCTCATTTTCTTGCCTCATGAGTCTCCACTCTGACTGCAGAATCACCCGAATAAATAGAGAAAAGACAATCATCATAAACTTTATCCATTTTTTTATGCGCACACCCATAAACTAATCAGCTATTATCATTCAGCCTTTAATTCCTGTCGTATGCATGGCCCAGAGTCTGATGGTGACTGGCCCAGCACATGCAGAGGCTTTCCAGTGGACTTGGGTGTATAATTGAGAAGCCTTGTATGCTGTTCACTGGTGCAAATTGCACATCCAGCGCCCCATTCAAGTCTTTTGCTTCCCTCATAACAGAGACAGACTACTGATTGGCCCATTGGAATGATATATTCTAATTCCATTTAGGCATGAATGACTGTATAATGGCAGTGTATGTGTGAATGTGGACTGCACCCAGACAAAGACAGAGTTTTTTTTCTCAAGCCAATGTCTACGCACCACATCAGGGTACAAACATTCAAAGATGGACGTGATTTTCCAGTCTGTCTACATTCCATTGGTGCCACTGTCTGAAATTGTAATCATTTTGATAGACACACAAGCAGATATGCAGTATGTGCACACACCCAAACACAGTCACCTCCCAGCGGGTTGAGCAGATGTTGTGCTGAGCGACACGGCTTGTCCAGGACAACCTGTCCCCGTGCTCCACCAAATCTCTCCGAAACATAAACACGTCCCAGTTTTCACAATGAGTCACACAAATGTCCCTGTTTTCTGATAATCTTTCAGCCTCTCAGTTACCTTTCTGAACATGTAAAAGTGTTTCCCAGGCCTTCTCACACAGACACTGCTGAGGGGATGATAATTGAAGTGGATGCTCCCCTGTGGAGAAGTCATTATGATTGGTTCTGGCCTGATGAAGGGTGGGAGGGCCCACTTTCTGCTCATCTCACTCTCATGAGATAGAGGAAAAACAACACTAGCATACACTTAGAAGCACAGACAGAAGCGCACAGTGAGAAATGAATTGAGTTATGCTATCAGGGTGGTATTGTTTAGATATACAGTATAATCTGTGTTTTCTGTGCAATGGCGCTGAAACTCAACCCTTTGTAATTTGTGGAGTCTTGTAACATAAACATTCAACCCCCTCCTTCACTGCCTGGGATGGGGAGAGAGTCCAGCTAGAGGGCATTTCCATAAACACCACCCACACAAACACACACACACACACACACACACACACACACACACACACACACACACGCACACACACACAAACACACACACACACACACACAGTGAGGAGCGGGACCGAAGGGATGAGTCAGACAGCCGTGGGCAGAGGCTGGCTGGGTTATCAGGGTAAATTAATGCGTAACAATGCCAACGGTCTACAATTGAGAACCATTGCTTCTTATTATTACAAATACAGACAAAGACTACGCAGACAAACACACACACTAAACACACAGTAGAAATAAAACCCAGACAGTCTAGGCGCTTTGTTTGCACCTCCCTCATTAGCATCTCTCATAACCAGGTAGTGATCTTCTGTCTTTCTCTTCTTTGTCTCGCTCCTTCTCTCTTTTGTTATATGCAGGTTTGTTGGAAATGTATTAATAGCTGTTAGTTCATTTTGAGGACAGTTGGTGTGAACTGATCCAGCACAGAGAGGCAGAATCTCCCAGCTTTTTGCCAGATTTTTGTATGTTTATGCCTCATTATGTATGCAGTTTTGCACTTCACATATTTTTATTAAGTGCAAATCCCATTTGCCTTTATTTCTGCATGCTTGTTGACTGAAATGGGTCATTGTGCATCCAGCCTGAGGCATCAAGAATAACAAGATTGTTTTTTGTTTCTTTTCCTCCTGTCAAGACAAGGGCTTATCACCTCACTGGATTTGAGGCAGTGGAATTTTAAAAATCTCAAAAGTAAAAAAAAAATAATAATAATAAAAAAAAAAAAAGAGAGAGAGTAGGAGGAGAACAAACGAACACAAACCATACTTAAACTGTTCAATTAGGAGAGTGTATTGTCATCTCCCTGTCAAGGTATCATACGAGCCTACTTTGAAAGCAGCGAGATTTGTCTCCTGAATCAGCAGTGGCTGTTAATCTCTGTCATCGCGATCTGAATTAACATCAAACGCACACATCGCACAGAGTACCAGGAACAGGGCAAAGATAAATGAATTCTGTCTTTTGGATCCCTGTTCAGTTATTCCAGTGTGTCATCTGCAAGACCTGGATGTCTGCAAACTAAGTTTATAAATAGCCCTCTGATATTTCTCATGTAGGCCACAGTCACTCACACACTGATGTGGGCTAGGGTATTGAATAAATAATGCTTACTGGGGATTACCACTGCAGATGATTTTTCCTGTATGCTTGCCATGCGGCTTTAGCACAATGTGTGTATGTGTATATGTGTGTCTATGAAAGTGTGACATATACAGTATCATGTCACTAAAGCCGGCACTGGTCCCCACTTAAAGAAATGATATAGTGGATGGAAAAGGCTTGTTTGTTTGCTCATTTTGACTGGTGGCTTTAATCTGATTTCATACCCTGTGACCCAAGATCAAATCACCTCATAACTGATAATACCAAGCTAAATCATACTGGTTATAATATAATGCTGCTGGCTTACAATAGCTAGCTAGCCCATACAAGACGTTAGCTGTTTAATGCGTGAACCTACTGTAGCCTACATGTATGTGTGCATATGTGCAAAGCGAACATCTGTGTATGCCTACATATGTGTGTGCATGTGTGTTGATCCACTTAAGTTAATCACCTGGCAGTTGAGTATTGATGTGCAGAGGCAAACAGAGCTTAGCGGTGAGTGATGATGAGAATATGACAGTAAGTCACTAGGTGCAGCTGTAACTCATGAGTCCAATAGCTTTAATGGACATGTAAAGACCACCGTGGTGGAAACAGAGGACTGACTCAGCTCTCCGTGGCTGCAGCCATCATGATAGAAGACCTCTGCTGGAGCCTCGCAGCTAAAAGTCCACAACTGTCACAGCTTTGTGAAAAAAATTCAGGCCGATTTCCACACTTTTCTGCATGCAGACGATGAACCAAGTGATAGGATGATCAATATCTGCATGCATGAGCATTGTGCATGGATGTGTGTGTGTGTGTGTGTGTGTGTGTGTGTGTGTGTGTGTGTATTCCCCCTTTGTGTCCTCGTCCAGACAGTGCAGGGAGAGAAAGCTGGATGTGGGATTTCAAAGATAATCTCCCTACCAGATGGCAAAACATCCCATATTCCTTTTGAGGTTCCCCACGTGATCCCCTGTAAGGGCCGTGTGTGTGTGTGTGTGTGTGTGTGTGTGTGTGTGTGTGTGTGTGTGTGTGTGTGTATGTGGATGGTGGGGGGTATATATCCCCACACACAATTATTATTGGATCACGTGACACAAGCGCGTATGCTAATAACCGCCGTAACGTCACATTAATCCAGTGACCTGGTTAAGCCCCCAACTGAAGGAAGTGAGTGTGGGAGGCAGGGAGGGGGAGCTGCCAGAGCCGGAGAGAAGAGAGTGGAGAAGAGAGAGGAAAGACAAAGCGCGCTCCCTCTCCCTCTACACTCTCTCTCCTCCTGAGCGGCAGAGTGGAGCTGAGCAGAGCAGAATGGGAAGTGTTTCAACACAGAGGGAAATAGAAGAAGAGAGAGGCACATAGGACCAGTGTGGGGCTGCTATACCCACACACACACACACACACACACACACCACTAATATCACACACTTCTTTCCTCGTACACACCCACGCGCATAGCTCGCGTGAACCCTGGCTGCCAGGCTGGACGGGACGGAGAGGACACCCACCTCACACACTCGCACACATGCTCGCACACCCACGGACACACACACTCTGGAGCGTACTATGGTGGTTCAGGGAGCCGTGACGCCCGGGAGAACCCGCCGGATGATGCTTAAGCTGCCGGTGGGGACTCTACGGAGGAACAGTGGAGAGAGGGTAAGACACAAAACTTCCCTCAATTCCTCTTTTACACTTTCTCCCTTCTTCTCTGACTCCCTCCTCTCTGAGACTGTGTCTTGCCGTACTGTACTGTAAATGGGATTTAAAAAGGTTCTTGGCTAATCCAGGGGATGGTATTAGATTTGAATTGGTGGAAGGCAAGTCAAGAGCAAAGCTTTTAATCTCCACAGTGGACAATACTTCTCCGTGTTTCTCTGTCTGTCAGTCCGAGTCTGTCAATCTTTCCAGAGCTCAGTCTGTCTCTGCTAATGTATTCAACTGCAGTCCTCGGATTTCAAGGTTACAGGGAAGTCTCACTGTGGGAGAGCTGTCTTTGAGTGCAGCTTGTTTGCCTGTCACTGTCAACGCAAATGAACTGACTTGAGGCATGAGTTAGCTTCCTTTCATCAAGCAAAGCCACACATAGTCTCGCCTTCAGCGTGGTTTAAAGTGCTGGATCCTGTCCTGCCCGAGCTTTCCTGCCAGGTATCAGAAGCTTCAGTGTTTATGTGTCTGTGTGAATCTGGTGTGTGTGTGTGCTGACGGCAGAAGATAATAGTTTTCCAGCTAAGCTCAAGACGTGGAATGTGTGTTGCAAAGTTACCCTTTATTTCAGTTGTAAAGACAAGCTGTAACCTGCCAGGTGATTCACCTCTTACACTCCTCCACGAAGTTGTTTACACCACGAGAAAGCTGAAAAGAAAGTAGCACTCAAGTTTGCAGCTGTGCCTGTATTTGTGTGTGCGATTCCCCATTGCATTCATATGGTGATGCACGTCAGCACTCTTTCATGTTGTAAATACAGCAGTATTAAGTGAATCAGATTTAAGTAGAGTGTGTGTGCAGGTGATGAGCGAGCTGGTCTTATGGCTCATCCAAACTGCTTTCCTAAAATCATGAGGCGCTTACAGGATCATACTGAATTGAATTCCATCTCCTTTTTGGAAATCCCAGTCTTCCCACTTGATGTACTGTGACTTTAGTTTCATTAACACGCCTCTTTGAGTGAATGTGACTTCTGAGAGCCGCTGGTCTCTTTGTAGTTCTCTCTTTGATTGAGCGTGTACACAGAGGATACAGTAATACGCACAAGCACACACATGCTGTGCCCATGCTATCATAAATTACACAGAATGGCTTCTATATATTGAATGAAAACAGCTTTCACTTTAATAACCCTGGACATACAGTACATATTTCCAGCCTCTTCAACACAAAAAGAACTGCTATAACCTTCACATCTCCTCACACAAATGCATAAAACACTACGTGGTTCCTTTGCTTCTGTAGTGAAGTTGCACTGAAGTAAACAACTTGAGAGGTCTCAGGCAATATAAATTAGAATTTGTTCTAATACTTTCAGGTCTCATTATCCAAAGACTTCAGGTTGTGTGCCATTCATTTTTTAGTGGATGGAAAACTGATTAACTGTTATCCAATTGGCTGGCTGTCATATTGCTTGATGGGAAGAAACTGAATATTCACTGTCCTTTTCAGAGAAGTAATTGCTACTGGTTGATTAGCTGGTGCCCGTGCACATACACACTCACTCAAATCAACTTCATTAATGGAGAAAAGCTGATTTTCTCACACAAAGGGGGGTCTCTGTCTCCTGATTGCATTCCTTTTTCTCTGCCTCCCATTCTTCTTGCAGCCAGCTGTGTGCAGACAGACTGAAGGGGGATTACTTGTTGTGATTTACATACATTCACTCGCATTATTGTGCTGTTTTGCTGCAAAAAAGGTCTGAATGGATGCATGTTTGTCAGCTTGCTGCGTAAGGTAGTGAATGCATCGGATTTTCAAAATAGCTATCCATCAAATCACACAGGCAGAAAAGTGTTCAATAAATCGACAAAGGTGTTTTTCAAATGAGAATTTAAATCCTCAGACTGACTGATTCCTCTCCTCAGAGATGGCAGGTGAACAAAGCTCAGTGATCGACCAGTTTCTACCCTAGAGGCTCCATAAAGGTTAACTGTCTGTTGGGTTATGACTTTACCTGCCCATGTCATCACTGAGCCACTGAAATACTTCTACACAGATGCAGCTCTGTCCTGCTCTGACTTGCCATGTTAGATAACTCATTGCTTTGTCGTCCAATCTCCACCTTATGCAACTGCGTGAGCTGCATAGAGGAAAAATATTGACAAAATCTTTATCTATAAGCAGCTGACTGAACAGAGGGGAATGTTGTAGTGGAAATGTTTATTTCTGCCAGCTTAAATCCCACTAAATGCATTTTGCACACTTGGCAGCTTAATTTTTCATATCCGGACCTTCACCATTTCCCAGTGAACACGCAGAGGTTTGTGGGTGTGCACTGCCGCTGGCCAAACACTCTTCTCCATAACCATTAGCATAAGTTAACTTGTTAAATCCTCAGACTCGAAAAGATATTTTCAAAATAGATCCTCCAGATTGCTTTTCACCTTCCAGATTGCCCATCTTCTCATCTGTGCCCTGTCACTCATCTAATGCAGATGAATCACCTCACGTCTGTGTCAGTAGTTTCTGATGGATGTGGGTTTCTATCACAGTTAATTGAGTAATATCTACAGGCAGAACATAGACCATCTTTGTTCACGGTCAACAGCATTGACACATCTGAACAAAACATGCCTCGTTAACTCCAGAACAATAGGAGAGGAGGCAAACTTGATTACTCCTCTTTTGCTCAATGAATCACTTTCTTTTCTATACCTCATCCCGTCCTTCTAATCCTCGCTATCGTGGCTCAAATCGTAGCTGTCTTCAGATCTTGACCCGTCATGCTTCTTTATCGCTCATTCCCCCTCTCTCTTGCTCTTGCATACCCTTAATTACAGTAGAAATGGCAACACATGAAAAAAATGTATCAGCGTGGACAAAATGGGAAAAAAGGACTTATAGATCATCCTAAACACTAGGTGTTTACAGTATAATATGATGATAAATTGCACAGTTGGTGTTGACAGTTTAAAACAGCTTCTTTTAGGAATGTTTACTGTTTAGATTAAGGCCTGAATTGGGATTATCCCCCGCCTTTGTTATTTTGCTATCATGTTAAGCTGCTCAGCTCTTTTCTGTGAAATTAAGAACAAAAACAACAAACAAACAAAGGACAGGGCACAAGAAAGAGCGAGACATGCGTGTGCATTTACGTGCGTTCTTTCTTTTTTCTAAACACACGAAAAACATTTCAGATTTGAGGAGGTTGAATCGCTCTCCAAGGAAACATGTTGTTGTCAGGGGCACCGCAGGGGAGCGAGGGTTTAAAGGTGGGAGGGGTGGATCACTGTCGGAGAAGTTCACAAAGACACACATATAGAGACTTAGACACATGCACATGTTCAAAACACACATTCATGAGCGGAATAGGAATGCAAACACACAATAGCACGACTGTAATTTACCACAATAGGCCTGAGAGCTAGAAGCAGCCAGGCAAGTGGCGAGGCAGGAATACTAATCGATCCTTGTTACCTTTAAATATCTCGTCTGCACCAATCACAGAGAAAGGTCATCGCTGGACTCTGGCATTCTGTGGGTCAGGTTGATACTCTGCTTGTTTCTTATCAGATTGATCTAATTGTCATGACATTAGAGTCAGGATTCATTTAAGCAGCTGCAAAATTGATGTGGACACCAAAGGAACAACATTCAAAATGAGTTCCTGTTTCGTTTTCTTTTAACATCCCTCTGTTGGCACATATCAGTTCTGAGCTTTGAGTTTTTGCCCCCGCAGCTCTGCTCTGCCTCGCTACAGTGTTGATTCCCAGGGATCTCAACCTGCCCCCAGGACTGTAGGTGAGAGAGCTGTGGTCAGTCAGTCCAATTAAAGAGACAAAGAAAAGGGAAAAAAGGGGAATAAAGAGAAACAGAGGTGGGAATAGCTGGAGCTAAAAGACTCCTGAAGGCCCCTCTTGCACCACACCCTGTTTGGCATGAAAAGGGACCCCCCTTTTCTCCCCAAGGCAGCTCAGAAGGAAGAATGTTTTTGAGCAAGGGAGGAAAGGGGGGAGCACATGGGAGACTCCCACCCTCCTCTCCACCCTGCCTCTTTCATCACTCTCTGCTATGATTTTTTTTTTTCTGACTGTCTTTTATTCCCTGTCCAAAATCAACCCGCAGACCTATAGACGCATGGCACAGCTGCATACAAGTTCAAAGTAAATCTGAACCGAGCATGATCAAACAATGAAGAGATGATCGCCCATTGACTGTGAGCGAAGGCTGAAGGCGGTGAGCTGCTGATAATGTGTTTTCTCTGTGGAACCATAGCAGGGTAGCTATGGTGAGAGTGGACTCCTCTATCCTCTGCCAAAACATCCCCAGTGGATGGATGTGTGTGTGTGTGTGTATGTGTGTGTGTGTGTGTGTGTGTGTGTGTGTGTGTGTGTGTGTGTGTGTGTGTGTGTGTGTGTGTGTGTGTGTGCGTGCGTGCGTGCGTGCGTGCACGCGCATGCGTGCGTGTTCCCATCCTCTGTCACCTTCATGCAGAGCTCAGAATGATTTCTTCATTAGCTCTGCTTCTCTATTCTCAGAAATGACTGTGTGGAGTCCTTTTAAGAAAAAGAGAAACAGAGCAGAGAAAAAGAAAAGATGAGTGTGGATTGATGGGAAGGAGTCTGATGGATTCCATCTTGCCCCAAAACAGGATGTGGAGACCCCGACATGTTCCTTAAATATCCCAGCACAATCTGTGCCCTTTGTCAGACAGAGATAACACGACTCAATGAGAACGGAGGCACTGTCTGTGACTCACTCACATGAAGGGGTTTGATCATAGTTTGTGAGTGTGTTGTGTGTCAGAATCCTGCTGTGACAGAATAAGAGGAATAGAAAGAAGAGATGGGGATAAAAAAGAAAGAATTTCTCTTGTGTGTGTGTGTGTGTGTGTGTGTGTGTGTGTGTGTGTGTTTGGGGGGGGCGTGTGTGTGGGCGTGTGTGTGTGGGCGTGTATGAGTGACAAAGAGAGACAAAGCGGGAAAGGGTTAGAAAGAGAGAGAGAGAGAGAGAGAGAGAGAGAGAGATGCAGTCTCTTGTTTTCCCGTGGGTGTACTGCAGTAACATAGTAATCCTCATTAATATTTATCTGCCAGGCAAAGTGGAGAGAATGATTAGCTCGAGAGTGTGTATGTGCATGCTTTCTTGAGTGAACAACCCTTTGTGCATGTGTGTATAACATATTAAAGCACATAACACATGAACTAGGTCAACTTCTCTACTTAAGAGACCAACAAGTCCCGATACTTCAAAGGTTTTTGCGTCATCGTGGGGGTTTCTGATTGCATGCATGCACAGTAAACAGTATTTTTTAATTAATATGAGCACTTTTGTGAATACTGAAGCTCATGCACATACATTCTCACACACACACATAGACATAAAGAGGCTCACTGCTTTCATCCCCCTCTCGAGCCACATTACGTTTTGTTATTGATTTTCCTGCTTGCACCTCTAATACAATCACATTAAACTAGACTGATCGGAATGGAATTTCAGACTGGGTCTATACACGGATGTCACTTATAATCTCTGTCACAGTGATGCTGGTGTGTGTAAGTGGTTGGGTGTGCGTTCCAAATGAGCCAATAAAGAATATTAAGCCTGCAAAAGCCAGGTGCAAGGTTTATTGTCAGAAGAAGTGCACGAGTAGTACCTGTACAACTTTTCCTGTGTCATACACACGTTCTCCTCTCTTGCACACAACTGTTTTTATGAATTTGTGTGCCAAAGTGCCTCAGCTGAGCATGTTCTCGTGAATTTATAGTGTCTGTGACCCATTTCCCTCCACTGCTCTCCCTCTCTCTCTCTCTCTCTCTCTCTCTCTCTCTCGCTCTCTCTCTCGCTCTCTCTCTCGCTCTCTCTCTCTCTCTCTCTCTCTCTCTCTCTCTCTTGCCTGCACTAGTATAACACGCCTGAGTGGAGATCAGAGAGCAGGAGGCCGATTGAGAGATAGAGAGAGATATGAGGGAGAGATGAAAGAGGGAGAGAGATGGAGACAGGAGAAAGGAAGAGGGTGGAAGACAGCAGGAGACCTCATGATCTCACAACTGACTGGGTACAGGTCTGAGGTTTATTTGTCATTAATATGTGGATGAATATGTGTAAGAACGAATGAAGCAACACACAGATAATCTCACTGTTTGGCTGTCAATTCCTGTCCATCACAAGGCAAATAGTGTCTTCTTCTCTCTGTCTTGTTACTATGGTCACAGCCGGCCAGCTGACACTCTGGTGCTGACTGTTTACATCACAGGGCCTGTGTGACCTTTCCCAGGATTCAGCGGGACATTGCACACACATAGAGTCATGTGAACAGTGCACTGTCATACCTAACCTCCTGCCTCCCTCCCTACCACAACAAACATTTACACAACTCATAAATTACAGTGGCTCCAGTGTGTAGCTCCAGCCAAACCCTGAATTATTTTGGAAAATTCACACTATAGGAATGCCACACATTCCTCATGGGTTTCTCAAGACACCACTGAGAAAGCAACATGAGGCCCTAAGATAGAGGGATGGGAAACTGGTGTTGTGGAATGAGGGATCTCGGAGCATGTATTTGGTGAAATTTATAAAGATGCAAGCTTATTGCAATATTGTGGATTAGGATTTCTGTGCAGTCAACCTTCTGAAATCTATTTAATTAGCCATCTGTGGAGAATATAAAGTGAAAGATAAAGAGGCAGAGAGAGAAAAATACAAGTTTTCATATATACAGTATACTATAGTTGATTAATGCCATGGCAGTAACTCACTCATGTTCATGTTGACATTCAGTAACAAACAAATGCTTTGAGCATCATACAACAACTTGAATGCATACACACACACACACACACACACATATACACACACACACACACCACCTCAGCAATACAGGAGTGACCTCTTTCATCGATAAAGCCCTCCATGAATCAGAGTGGGCTACGAAAGACCATTTAATCCACCTACAGTCAGATTGGGTTTGGTAGGAAGGCAGAGAATTACTGGACAGTACAGAGTTATTGAATTCTCTATTGATCAAGGCTCTCAGAGGAAAGTGGAAAAAGTGAATCAGTCCGGCTGAATAAAACCATTGGATATTTGAGCTTTTTTCTTTTTTAAATGTTTAAACTGACATATAAGAAATCCTTAGTGACCGTAAAGATCAAGAAATGGCTGCTGGAGCTAGGAAAAAGTGTGTGCCTGTGTTTGATTTCAGAATGATTTCAACATTCATATCACCCATAACACAGAGAACATTGGTCATTTAAGCTGTATTGTTTTAGCAGAGCTGTTAAGCCAATAGTTTATCACCGACTGGCAAGGATATACACACAGACTGTAAGCCTGGCACAGGTTGTATGTGGAGGTTGTATTGCCTCCATGTGGCCATTGTTGCAAATGGGTGTGTATCAGCAAAAGCAAGATAAGCTTCATTGTGGATTTCTATCTCGATCTTCTATCTACTGTGCAGGGATAATGTGTGGAGTTGGAAGAGAGTAACAGATGGGTTGCATATTCTTAAATTTGTTTTGGAAGAATTTAGCCAGGTCAAGTCAAGATACTCCAGCCTGGGAAAACTGGCTCAGAGGAAAATATCTTTTTTTTTAAAATCATTCTGGCTACAATCCCAGTGCTGTTAGAAAGTAGTATACTCTAGACTTTGGAGACTAAATATCATAATGTGTGTGTGTGTGTGTGTGTGTGTGTGTGTGTGTGTGTGTGTGTCAATGACTGTGTCTTCTTCAAGCATACAAGACATTGTCCAGTCTGACCAGGTGTGTGAGGAGGTGTGCGGCTTGTAACCAACCCTTCTCTCCTTGAAAAGTGAGACAGTGAACGAGAGAGTGCTGTCGTCTGTTCTTCTCTTTGGCACTGGACTGGTTGCTCTCCACGTGAGCTGCAGTATGAGAGTGCATATCGCTTTAAAAACAACTACCAGCCAGGGAGACTAAGAGACCGGCTGCATTTTGTTAGTGGGAATGTTTGTGTTTGTGGCGCACAGACCAACGGACGGAGGCTGCATTGCTTCGGCGAGAAGAAAAGAGAGAGGAAGGGAGGAGGAAGAAGAAGAAGAAGGAGAGAGAGAGAGAGAGAGAGAGAGAGAGAGAGTCAGCAGGGACCACTAGCTGTGTGGGACTGGGACAGAAGCACCAGTTTTCAGACAGCTGAATCCCAGAGAGACTGGGAGGACAGAGAGGGACACAGGAAAGGAGACAGCCACAGGGTTAGCCTGTCTCTCTGTGGCTTACCTCTAGAGGTGACCTAGTTATTATCTATACTGGAACTAAGTGGTATCAGGAGGACAATAAAGGCTAATAACTTCTAGTTACCTGGGCCTCAGTGGATTTTACCTGTAATGGCTCACCTAATGTGATACCTGTGGATATCTCACTGATATCAACTTGCTCTGCTACACTGCACATACCTCTGGAGTTGCGTCTCTCAGCACAGAAAGCTTGCAGTCAGTGAAGTAATGGAGGCAGTCTTGTTGGGTCTAGACGAGGCGGTCTGCACTCGGCAGGGTCTGCTGTCGACTCTCACCTCAACAGCCCTCCGACGCCTTCGTGTGCATGCCAGGAACCTTCCTGCACCCCTGCATCTATTACACACACACAGGTGTGTTTCAAGGCCACTCTACCAGGTACAGTAGGCTGCACCTCACATACAGTACACACAAAACAAACATAAACTAGATGTGCATGTTGGGCATAGCAATAAAAAAGGGCACCCTCGCACAGGGAATTTATTGCAAATTTAATTTAGAAATGTGTACTTAATGGAGTGATTACATTTGAAACCTATTGTCTGCAAGCTGTGCCACCTGTGGAGACGGATATCCGCTATAGGAAACTATTATAAATTAATGATTCCACACTTGTGTCGAGGCTTGGAAGTGATGATGTACTGTAGGCCAGGTATGTCCTTCAGGCGATAGACCGGGGCCAGAGACAGGGGCAGGGTTAAACATGACGGATTTGTGTCATTAAGCATGGAGGACAGAACTGGGTTAGATGCTGTGGCAGTGTTCATGCTAGTGAAATGGGACACATATGCTGACATAGTTTATAACACTCAGCTCAGGTGCATGTGAAGTGCTGTCCTGCCAAGTTCAGAAAACCCTGCTTTGTTTTACATTGTTGTCCTTGTGTGGAGTGTTCTTTTGTAGTTATTGTTGGATGCAGAACCTTAACAGGAAGTCGTGTTGCCTGGGTCACTATAAGGAGTCGGTAACTAAGCTGTTAAGCTGGTAAGTGTTTCTGTGGATACAGTATGTGAAAGGGGGATGCTTGCTTACACACAAAACACACACTGACACTGTTTTATTGGCTGTCCGATCGGTCACCATGCCTCCATTGCCTTACACATTTAATCTAACTCTGGTGATGAACTAAATGTGTCCGTTTGCTTGAAGAGAACAGTTTCACCGGTGAATTATGTTTTAATTGCTTTTATTAAAAGCAACTGTGTCTTTTGGGCCTGTTTGTCTGTGATTCAGCAAAATGGGTGATTAGTATTCTCTTCACCATGTCAGAATCGGCACTCAGGGCTTTCATGGAGCCATTAGTATTCTCCAGGCGTCTCACCTGCCCTGTATGCAGCTGGCACTACCAGGACAAACCCAACAGGCTCGCAGAGAGAGACTCATCAGGCCTGTTGCTAGATAACAAAAAGCACACACTGGCCTGCATAGCACAAAATCATCCCACAGCATCTGTGGAGTAACTTAAATACATGCACACAATAATAAACACACACACCATGTGCCTTTTCCTGTCGTTTTGCTCTAATTCCTTTATTCTGAAGAGGGGGATAAACTGGATTGTTATTCTAACTTTTGTCTTCGGATGTGTTTTTATGTGGCTCCTAAGTTTAAGCATCCTGAGGGAGGGCAACACAATCGGAGGAAACTGAAATAACATACCAGACCTCCCGAAGACAAACCCGTCCTTAACACCCCCTCCTGGTTTAGAGACGCACAAACATCTGAGAGAGGCCACACTAAAACCCCTTTTAAACAGAGGTATTTTAACACTTTCCCAAACATCCTCTGGACGAGTGCTTTGATGAGCTACAAACAATATCTCCTCTGGACTGATGAAGTGGTATGGTCCAAGGTGGAGCAGTTAATAGTGGAGGGAGTTACAAAAGCAGGGAAGGAGGGGTCAGTGTGTCAGGCTGCAGGCTGGGGATACCCCTGGCTCACTGCACTGCCTCTCTGCCCAGCTTCCTCTATTACTGTTAATGAGATACCCAGCTTCACACAACTGGCAGACACACAATGGAGAGAGACAGAGAGAGCGAGAGAGGACTTAACTGTGTCTTTATATTTTATCAACCCATTTTTACTTTTCTACACTCATTATCCACCTTTTTTTTTCATTCTAAAATGAAAATACATTTCCACTCCAGTGCCCTGAGCTAAACCTGTTCCCCCATGTATCCTTTTCCTCTCTGACGTTCTATTTTTTTCCTACTTAAATTACTTATTCATTTCTTATTTAACTCTCTCTACTCTCTTTTCAACTCTCACTGGAGAAGGCCATCATCCATCACCAGCTGTCCTACATACTCGATCACATGTCGAGGTGATCATTTTACGCTTTGCATGTTACGTGGCGCAGCACCATGTGTGATTGAGATATGATATGGCGTTACAGTAACCAGCGGACTGCAACATTTGTGAAGTGTTGTTTGCTCCCGCAGATGTGTGTTTATGTCTCTCGTGAGAGAACGCAGCCGCGTGTTCACACTTTCATACATCAGGCTGAGTAATATTGACTCAACAGCCTCCAGTCACACATTTTCCTCTGGTGGTACGACCCTTTAAATACGGTTAGTACTGTCAGGCGTGTGAGGGCAGTGCTCTGTGTTAGACTGTGTCTCTGGGTAATTGTTGCCTTGTGTCATTTCTTTGGTTGCTTTGGCAAAATTGATTTTATCTGTGTATCTTTTTGCCTCTTGTTTTTTTTTTTCTTCCTACCAGCCCCCGCCCTCCCCTTTCTTACCACCTGACCCCATCCCAAAAGCAGGATATCCTGCATGGGGAAGAAGCAGGGGTAACGACTGTAGCAAACACAGGTGGTTGGACTTTCCCTGAGTTGCAAGAATTCCTCATTTACCTGCAATCATCACAGTCCTGCAACTAACAACACATACTACACGCCATCGTTTTGTTGTTAGGAATGTGAAGTGACACTTTGTGAAGCAAAACTCATCCTCAGTGTGTTCAACATCCTTTTATCCTAGATAGACCAGGTTTATTTCCTGTTATAGTGCTTGCTAATAACAGTAGCTGACAGGAAGCTGGTTCTCCTCGCTGTCAAATGAACTTAGATTCGAGCTGTTTCCTAGCAACGCAATTCCACTGAAATGTTTTAGACATATTTAAAATCTTGCATTATGTCACATCGATCATACACATTTATTAGACCTCACTGCTCTGTCAGCTTGTAGGGTGGACTGCATCATATTTAGGAATGCAACCCAGGCCAGTTTACTCCCACTGAGCTCATCTGGTCCTGTTTCCTGTGAGAACGGCTCTGCCACTGATCATATTCCTTTCCCCCTGACGAGTCCCAGTCCTTCGTGATACTTAGCAGAGCCACAGCAGCACAAGTCTAGAATAACCAAGATACACAATCCTCCCTCTGTCTAGGAGCTGGATCATTTGTGTCTGTTCTGTGACTTCTTTTGTTTGTGGACTGATAAGCTGTGGGCACTCAGTCAAACCATGGGGTTTTCAAGCAAGTGGATTTCTTGGAAGAGGCTTGTTGATGTCTTAATTTAAGAAAAAGGTTCCTGTGGAGATTCATCAACAGTTCAACCATGGGACACACATTTCTCTCCACTCCATAAATCATAAATCGCGATCGAAACTTTATCAGTCATTCATATTCTTTTGATATAAATGTGTTTGATGAGCGTCTTGGTAATTTGCAGGCTTGTTACATGTTAAACATTTAAAGCATAACAACCCCTGCTCCCTCATGTGCCATGTGTCATTTAGTTACTGTGCACCATAAGCTTCTTAGCCATGCTAGAATCTAATTTCTCTGGTAATGCGCGAATATGGCACGCTACTTGATAGGACGGCCACTCGCTTGATTAATTACATGCTCACACGCTCCCTTCCTCACACAGTCATCCCAAAGGACTACTGATTCTCTGATTTAAGGCATATTGTTGATTAAAAATAGGATGGTATTTCTACTTGGGCATTTCCAGCAAAGCTACACAGGAAATTACATATTATTGTTGCATGACACACAAAGATATTCCCGATGTAGGCTAAGCCTTACTGACAGTGTTTTTGATTTCATATAAAAGGATTCCCAGATATCAGCTGCCATGTTGAAAACTATTTACAGTATATGTTAAACATGATAAAACACACGGATTGCAATATCTTGCTGGTGTTTTATTGGGCCAAGGTTGAGCGGCCTATGTGATACATCTGGCTGGTATCCCTCTAAATCCTCTAAGTGTGTCTGAGTCGTGGCCAGAGTCACAACTGAGTGGCCAGAGCGGACACTTTTTGGAGGTGGTCCACTTGTATTGAGTGAAGTGATAGGTTTAACTGTGGCATTAGTGATGGGGATATAAGGGCTTATAATGTTTTAGGTTCAGAGGTTAGGGCCCGAGTATAGAATGGTAATCCCGGAGGATTACTAGGGGAATCTGGTGAATATCTGAGGAAATCCCTCTCAGGGACTCCCAGATCCTCTGTTTGTATGGATATTATATCCTCCTGCAGTGTGTCCACGTGTGTTTACCGAACAGAGGTTTAAAATTTTGTGTGCGTGTTAACTTTCAGAAATGAGTTAAGAAATATGATCATTTCCTCGAACCAAATCTTCACAGTTTACAACTAGTGCCTCCCCTCAGCAGCCATAATCTGACCACAGTTTCCCTATAAGGACACTTTGTAGATACAAGACAAGAGTATCGGTCACATTGCTGAATGAGAGTGGAAAATATTATACACACGTGTTCGGACAAGGTGGAGTTTAGTCATTGATTTCCCATGGACCTTTGGGGAAGCATGGTTAGCCACTATAGTATATTTAATAAGTTATATAAGACATCATTTTGAAAGATTTGAAAGCTGGAGGGACTACATTTTGGCTCTCATACATTTTTATTATATGTCCTTTGATATTACCAAGGCCTCAAGTATGTACACCTGTATGCTTAATTATGCATGCATAAATTGGACACACACATAATGTGCGCACTCTTGCATAGGCCCTGCAAGTCTACAGTATGTTGCCTGGATGTGTGTGTGTGTGTGTATACATTTCAAGGTTTCCAAGGACTTTAACGTACAGAACAAGCTTTCGACAAATACTTGTGACAAACCACTAAAGCTAAAAAATGAACCCAGTTCCCATCTGTAACCATAGCACATGATTGATCAGGTGTTTTTATTTATTGAGCAAAAGCTTTCCACCTCCTACCTTCAGATTCTGGCTACCCCGAGTCCAAATGGCCAAATGGAAGACATTTAATACCTTTATAATGACGGGATTCCCTTTGGACAAGAGGAATTGCACACACGCAGACGCACGCACGCACGCATGCACACACACACACACACACAGACCACACGTACTTGCCAAAGGACTCTCCCTGCAGATGATCTGGGTCATTTTTCATTACCCTGGCACAGAGGAATCAAGTCTGTAGTAAATGAGCCCAGTCCAATTGAGCCAAAGCAGTGGAGGGATAAATCCCGACTGCAGAGCACAGTGGAGTCAGACCAGACAGGCTGCAGGACAGAGCCTGTGGAGGTATATACATATAGCTTTTTTTCACTCCTCTATCTGTCATTAGAATACCTCAGGCTAGATCCTGAGGGAAGCGGAGAGAAAGGTTCTGAGGCTACACTGCAGCGTGTTCACACCGTCTGCTCTTATCTCTCCATTGCTTCTGTTTCCCTTATTATATTGCTTCTATTTGTCTGCCTCATCTCCAGTTTATTCCCACTTTCTGTCCTACCTGTCTGCTCTACCCTTTTCAGACTCTTCCCCTGCGAATCCCTTGCCTCGCTGTCTTTTCACTGTTGAAGTGTTTGTGTTTCTCTTCTACAGTATACACCTGTCCCAGCTGAGCCATTCTAGCTCGAGGAGGAGCAGGGGGAGGTGTGATTGGGGTAAAGGGTAGGGGGGAATGTCTTTGTAAAATTTAGTATATGTTGACTTTATAGAGCGAAGGATTTCCTTGTTTTTGCCATCCAGGGATCATGATACTGTCGTCAACTGGATTGAATATCTTTGTGAGAGAAACATTCATTGCATGCTTTTTTACTTTAAGTTTATACCCCTGGGTCATACTTTTGCCAGCTACAGTGTCTTATTGTCTTACAGTGCCTCTTCCTCTAAGTGCCCTACATTTCTGGCAGAGTGTGCATGGCAGAGACGGCAAGATCTCCCAGAAAGTTGTCATGGCAACTTTTGTGGGCATTTTAGTTTGGAGAGCACCAGGGAGTGAGGCTGGTCAAACATTTATGTGTGTGTGTGTGTGTGTGTGTGTGTGTGCCTGTGTGCCTGTGTGCCTGCATGCTTGACAGACAGACAGTGCAGGTTGTGTCCATGCCTCTCAGCTTAAGAACGTAAGTGCTTTAAAAACCTAAAAGTTATCATTTGGATGTAAGCTCACCGAGCTCCTGTAAAGCCAGTGCCTTGAATGATGTTGTTCTGTGGCTGTCTCCCTAATTAGCCTGGAGGGTCTTTGGAGCCCCTGAAGGACACCCCCCCCCTACACACACACACACACACACACACACACACAAACACAAGGGCAAAATTAGTGAACAACAGAGAGGATTTGGGTGCTTTTAACCCAAAACCCCCTTTCTCCTCTCCCCTGCTGTTCTAGTCTTAGGGTACATGTTTAATAGGCTAGCAGAATACATTAGGACTGTGACACACACACACACACACACACACACATAGGAGTTTTCAGACAGGACTGTTTAATATTCAGCATGCAAAATTATTAGAGTGTTTGGTATTCTATCCAGTCACAGGACAGGGGATAGAGGCCACTGGAGTTCAACCGCTCTGCACAGTCTGCAGTACACAGTACCCTTGAATTTAGAAGCAGTGTGTGTGTGTGTGTGTGTGTGTGTGTGTGTGTGTGTGTGTGTGTGTGTGTGCGCACGCGTGCGTGCGTGCGTGTTTATTTGTTTAAGAGAAACAGAAAGAGAGACAGAAACAGCAGCAGAGAGATAAAGAGAGGTCAAGGATGAAGATTCATCAATCAACAATTGGTTTACAGGCACTAAAAGACAGCACACACATGTGTGTGCGCACACACACACACACACACACACACACACATACTGTGTACATATATATAGGATTCAATTAGTAGTGCAGACTGCTCTACGTCACTTTGTCTTTCTGCATGCATTACCAGCGGTATCAGTAAACACAGGGTCACTCAGGTCTACGTTGATTTCTCACTGTGTAAATTATAGATGAAAAGAGGAGGTAAAAGATCCTTCCCCTGTGAATGGCTCAAAGACACACACACACACACACACACACACCCACACACATACGGACACACTGACGACCTCAATCCTTGCAGATCACCCCCATGATCACTAAAGCCGGTGACACACCTACCCGACGGCCGACCTTCGGCAGAAAAGGCAGTTGGACTGACTGCCTCCCCGAGTTGGCCAAAAAAAGTGCCTCGGAATACACCGAAGCGATGCCGACTGCCGACAGCAGCTGATTGGACGAATGCGTCACGTTGGGTCTGGTTTCTCCGGAAATTCAAAGCCAGACTCTCATGGCGGCTTGTTCAGAATACGATCTCATATTTCAATAGTTCACCGAAACGTGTTTCTGAAAACATTTTAAGTGAGAAATAGGCCATGCAGTTGCTGAATCTGTCTTCATTTCAGATCAACAAAGGTCAGTTTAAAAGATTTTGGTCAGATTTTGAGAAGCTTAGTCACGCTCATCCCGTTCGTCATTTCCGGGTTAGCACTCCACCAATCAGATTGGTCATGGAGTCCGACTGACCGCCCTCCGACTCAACAAGTCAAGACTGTTTCATTGAGATAAGAGTCCTTAAGACATGACATCACTCGTACCTATTTGTCCTGAACCTCTCTGCTTCTTGTTAGGCTGTCGCCCCCCCTCGTTTCTTTCGCTTTGTCCTCTGAAGCTGCTGAAGTTATTGAGTCACCTTAACCCTATTTCATCCGAAACACAGAGTAGATGCATGGCCACGTTTTCAGAGGGCCACACACCGACATATAGACACAGACACTAGAGGTGGGAATCGCTACGATACCCACGATACGATATTATCACGATAATTATGTCACGATACGATATTATTGCGATTTTAAACATATTGCAATATTCTGCGATATATTGCAATTTATGATTTTTTTTTTTCTAACTTCAAATTATGTCCCCAAAGAAAAACTTAGCTACGTATCTACTACGTATTTTTCACGCTTTCACCCCTGCTAACCTCACCAGAAGAAGAAAAAACTCAACTGCACCATGTAGTGGACTGAAAAACCTATTTTATTATTGTAGTTTAAAAAAGTTAAATTCTCATGTGCAATTTATATAATAAAAGATCCATACTTGGCGTCCATGTATCGATACAGTATTGCCACAGAAAATATTGCGAATCTGTGCTGTATCTATTTTTTTCCCTTCACCTCTAACAGACACACACAACCGTTGTGCTTACAGTATAATGGCTTAATCAACCAAATGCTCTCTCTGGACTGGAATTTTAGGAATGTCCAACCCGTGTCAGTGAAGGGCAGAGACGACCAGAAAAAGCAACGCTTGAAAGAGAGGGAATCATAAGTTTGTCCCTTTTTTTGGAAAATAGTCAAAGTGAAATAATCCCTTTTTTACTATTTTGAATACAGCTCATCCCCATAAAAAGGCAAACATGTAAAGAAGACGTGAGCATTCAAATTGTTGGTAGCATGCAAAAATTGGCCAGTGGTGACTTGCTCTCAAACGACACACTGTGGTGCAGCATCATCACACTGTGCCCATGAAAGGCTTTTATTTGCTTGGATGTAATCAAGGGAGACATTTTGCTGTGGCTTTGTTTAAGAGCTTTCTGTATTAAATGCTGTATAACTTCTGGCTATATGTGAGTGCATGTACACACAAGTTTTTTTTTCAGCCGCATCAGTGAAACAGAAACAAACCACATTATGGATTGGGAGAGGAAAGGAAAGGAAACAAATGAGGAAAGAAGAAGGATGTGAACATGAAACCAGTGGCTGAGCAGAGTAGGAGGGTCCATTAGCTGTCTTTTGCGTGGATAGGTTACTAGTTGGCAGCTAGGAAATAGATTAAATTCACAGCACAAGATAATACTCCATTACTCACTGTTTCGGTATGCTGCTGGATATAAAAAAAAACCCATTTGATTTATTTAGGATCACACAATGAAAAGGATGAAAACAAGAATGTCAGACCATCAGGAATTTATCAAGAACAAGGTGAAGTTGTCAGTGTTATGACTACAAGACAATATTCAAACTTTCTGCCTTCCTGTGTTATCTTGAACCCCTGTTATTTTTCTGTCTCTGACATGCAGTGTCATTCTGTCTCTGTTACAAAGTGCAAACTGTTGGCTCACATTTTGCATAATATTTTGAGAACCGTTAATGGTTTGTTCTGACCGGTGAATAGAAGACTGCTGCTACCGCTGTTGCATACCCATTTTTATATATATATATATATATCTTTAGCAAACTATAGATGTGTAATGAACATGTAAGAAGCAACTTTTGTACATCTGGGACTTTTCAGTATGACCTGAGTGATTATTTGCAGTTCATTGGGGATTGAGGCTCCTCTAGATGCATATGACAGCGAAGCTGAACTGAGGCAGAGATGGATTCTTGTGGATTCAGCACAACTGAAGTTTGGATCACACATAATCTTCTATAAAGCATGATTTCTGATGTCTTTATTGTGCCGACTGAAATACCTCACAGCGATGCTCCCAGTAAAAGTGCCTATGTAGTATTTGAAATCCATAAGCATCTCCATCTGTCTGTTTTAGAGGAAGTTGTTTTGATGTGAAAATGTGGTGAAACCTCTCCTGAAAAAAAGTGAGAAAGATGTTTTGTAAAGTCTGGCAATTGGGCTGTGTTGTAAAATGTGAACAAAGCAGGGTTGGCTAGAGAAATATCTCCAGTTTGTTTGAAGTGCCAGTGTTTTTCTGATTTTAAAAAACGCCCTAACTGGAACCACATTTCAGTCCCAAAGTCACTCACGGGCAGGGAGGGTGGAGCTCACACACACACACACGCACACACGCACGCACGCACGCACGCACGCACGCACGCACACACACACACACACACACGTATATATACACTTGAACAAACAAAACAGATCTCTCCCGTTCAGTCGTTTCTCTACACATTCCTGGCTGCCTTTCCATGACCCTCCCTGCTCCGTCTCACTCTGCCGCTTCATGAAGCACTGGATGGAGAAGATGGATTTGGCCCTGCTATTATTTTTCTAGCAGGTTTTCAATAACCCATTCAACTGAAACTGTAGTGTATTGAGAGCCACAGTTTGTGTTTGCTGAATCTTGTGTTGTAATCTAATCTGCACCACATGCAGATACTGTTACATTAAAAACTGACGGCGAGTCATAAAGCCTTTTTAGCTACAATGATCTCAGCGTCATAAATCACCTTAGGACTGCTGGTGTCAGACCATGCTTGCTCTCAAAGTGATGTGTTTAAGTGTGTGTGTTTGTTTAGTCTCCATAGATGTGGGAGGGATGCAGACAAAGACAGACAGAGCAAAACAGAGAGCGAGACCATGGTGTGTGTGTGTTTGTGTGTGTGTGTGTGTGTGTGTGTGTGTGTGTGTGTGTGTGTGTGTGTGCGCGCGCGCATGTCAGTCTTAACTGCCTACCGCAGCGTCCCGCAGTCAGGGTTAAAGAGATTCTCCATCTTGCTTCAATTAACCGCTGGGCGCTGTTTATATCACATTCCACCAATATAGGTTACCTTTTCCAGCACAGACTATCAACCCTGTTCCCCTGCTCGACCCTAAAACCTGACTCTAATTCCCACCGCCTGTTAAACCCACCTCACCCATCCAGATCTGTCCCATTTGGAGCCCTGCACTATAGAAATACACCAGATCAGCACCTCATTACGACCACACCTCAACCCAGAATAGAAGCCCACTGGCTCCATAACAAGGCTCTGTCAGGGCCCAGATATGTCACACCTGCAAGTGTTAGCCACCTTGTGCTTCTTGGAAACACTCTCTATAGGTCATTGAAAGGTGACGTATGTAAAGGGAAGTTAAGGGACATGAGCATCGGACAGAGAGGCTCACTAAATCACAGCTGTTATTTTTCATTCTTGCTTTGCTTCCTTTCTTCCTTCCTTTTCCACTCTGGCTTTTTCTGTGAATCTGTCTCCCTCTCGTTCAGCTTCTCTGGAGCTCCTCACATCCATTCCAAACAGGAACAATCATTCATTAACTCACATAGTTAAAGTGTTCAGGATTTTCCTTCTGCCAATTTTTTTGGCCCTCCTCTTCTGTCTTCTATCAGTTTTACCCCATTCCCCCACTGTCTGCATTGTCCCCTTCTCTCTCCCTCCCTTGCATTGGTCAAACAACAGGGCCCTTGTGATAGCAAACTGGGGAAGTTACCAATAAAGGGAGATATGTATTTGACCGGAGAAAGCGAAGGAGGGATGGGTGTATACTAAAGCCATAGAAAGAGTCATCTGGAGATGTTTAAGTTAGACAGGCCAGTTTCCGGTGTCTGGAACAGGCCAAAAATATCCAGAAACAGACAAATCCAGCAGGGAGGGGAAAGGATACACCACCTTTTTTCTCATGTGACCTTCTATATTCAGCAAACTAAGCTGAATTTTGGGCCTGCAGCATAAGCTATGGTAGCAACACAACTGTTCAAGCCAAGTGCATTCAATTTAATTGCATTGCTTAATGTCTGGGAAGAGAGTATTTCTGATGAATCCTGCAAATTTAAGATTATGAATTTCCTGTCATATTTCAAATTTGGTGCAACTGCATTTGGCTCATACAAACTGTATTTATGACTATCGGAGAAGTTAAGATTGCCTTTAGTCAACAAATGGTAAAGTATCACTGATGCTGACAGCTTAGTGGTGTACTACATATGTGTGCATACTGTACATGTAGCCTCACAGTTTTCATAACGTAGGGATTACTCATGTTGTAATACAACAATAGAAAACAGACTAGCCTATGCTTGCCGAGTCATTCAAATACTTTATTGACAGTAGTATAGGCTTAGCCCTGCCTTCACAGCCCACATTAGTATCTATTTATGGTACCAAAAACTGGGCTGATTTTGTTATTTTAACAACTTGGTGGTTTCAACGGCTGCTGCTCCAGCTGTGTAAGGTGAACACAAGTGCCCAATTAAGGTCATACAGAAAAAAATAAGTCAGTCTAACGGCTGCAGTGGACTGGCCAGAAATCATTCAAGCAAGCCAAACCTGAGAGCAAGGAGATCTGTGTTTGAAAGTGCAGACAGGAAGTGACAAGCTGGAGAGAGAGTGATCTCTACATCCCAAACTAGGGATGTAGAGATCTAGCTGAATCTCCTACTTTTTAGCAGAATCATTTAACCATTTCAGGCCCATCAAACTACACATGGCATAACTACATTGCCAAAGTAATAAGATGAGGATAGGGTATTTCAATGGAACTCTTTCTCACTCACAAAGCCTGCATTTCTAAAAAAAGTACAGCTGCTTTTTTTAAGTAGGCCTAGGCAGACTTTGATCACTGCTTACTGTTATGTATCAGCAGTGCATCACTTGTTTTAAAGGCAGACTATTGGTGTGCTCTGCTGACACAGATGTCTGTTTGGGTTTGTAGGCACACACACACACACACACACACACACACACACACACACACACACACACACATACGCACGGAGAGAGAGAGAGAGAGAGAGAGAGAGAGAGAGAGAGAGAGAGAGAGAGAGAGAGAGGTCTGCAGTTTCTCATGGCTGTGAGCTGCTGCAGAAAATTTCCCCTCATCTCCTCCTCTCCCCGCCCCCACATCTTGCCTCTATTATTCCCGTGTTTTCGAAGCAACTCTGATGACAGCGAGAAACATAGCTGGCAAGTGAAGGCAGGCTGGAATCGTAGCCATTTCTTCCGGTCGTCCCCCTCGTTTGCTGACCGTTGGTACGGTCTCCTGCTATCCGCACATTCACACACCGTTTGGGCACGGTACCGGTAGCGAAAGGGGGGGTTGGTCGACCAGGACTAGCCCCGTGAGACGCTCTCTGCTTTCGGAAGGAGGGAGACAAGCCAGCCTTGGAAAACGCTACACGGTCGCCGTTAGTTAGCGCCGAGTCCAGCTTGAATGGCGAAGATATGAGATATAACGTCTCTGTGGCGTTTAGAGAATACAGGGAAGACACAGCGAGCTGCGTCGCTGGTAACTAACGTTAACTAATGGTCACTAACATGGATGCTGATGTGCCTCCTCCCCTAGGCCGGCCGGGGGGGTGTTTTTTGACGATTTTCTGGCAGTAACTCGACTCGTTTCTTTCTGGGATTAATAATTTGTTATTTTCTCTTCCTCTTGGAGTCGATTTTTTTTGTGGGAGCCTCGCTGCGAGCGCTTGTTTGCAAGGTAACTAACTAATGATAACGTTGGTGCCGTCGCCAGCACTGACCAAAGCATCACTCTCAGCTGTATGTTTGTGTGTGCCTCTGTAATTTGTGTGAGCTCCAGCGAAATAATGAAACGTTGTGAACATGGCTGCTTTATAAGTTGTTTATTTTCATGTCTTGTCTTTTAATTTCACTGTTTCTTGCCAGTGAGTCAGGCCTGGGGATGTAGCTAAGTTAGCCAATTCAAACCTGCCTAGTAATGGATCAGATATGTTGGTGGATAGTATGAATCACATACGACACCAGGGCAAAGTGATGTTGCCAGTAGCACGTGTTCTAACCTACAAGATTGTACTACTACATTGTAATGTAATGATTGCAACATACATTAGAGGTCAGTGTCAAGATGCTGTAAATATATTCAGTGATTTTGTCATGTGAAAAGGGAATCTTTCTCATGGTGCAGCAGTATCCACATTTTCTATTTTTCAACTGTTATGACAAGAAGCTATTCATAGAAACTCTATTACATTTGGTTTCACGGTGGATAGAAACTCAGTAGCATGTGTCCAATACCACAAAGTGAATTGCATGACTAAAACCAATAAGCGTTAGTCTCTGCCAGATTGGGCTGCCTAATTTTAGCCTTAAGGCAGTGATTTGTTACCTTGACGTTAAGATTTGTACTATTCCCAGGTGCCTCAAGCAGAGTGCCAGTGAGAGAGTGTGTGTACACTGTCTGCATTGCAGTTTAAAGTATTATGCAGACAAGATAGTAAGATGTTTTGTCATACTGACTCGGGCTGTTATATTAACTATTTTTGGCAGGAATTAATCTATGGAATCATGTTTGCACCACTGACCTTCTACTCAGTTGTCATGGCAGTAATTAAAATCACTGTATACAGTACAAACATGAAACGTTTTGGAAAGGGAATGTAACTCCAAGAAAGGAGGGTGGGAGATGAAAACAAAAGCCAATATTGGAAAATGTGTGTGTCTCTGTGTGGGTGTGGGTGTGTGTATGTCACTGTATGCGCAGGTGCACCCAATCTAAACCGTCAAACCACAGGAGATCAATGGTGAGTGGGAGGGTAAACCAAACCCTTCAAAGTAGCTAGAAGCCACACACACAGCACACACACACACACACACACACACACACACACACACACACACACACACACACACCAGTAATCATTTCGGGTTCACAAAGTGATGAGTGTTGAGACCCAATTCTGGGTCCTCCTCTCCTCTTTCTCTGCTATCTTCAGCTCTCTGCTAAACTCTCACCTCCAACCTGCCACCTAGATGCAAGCTGGCATGAGTGGTGAGAAAGTAGGAGCTCTGTAATACTCATGTTATGGACACACCCTTACCAAATTGCAAGGGCCTCAGGTGGCCAATATGATCCTTGTGGTGAAGAGTTACAAACCGGTTACGCTTGTGCTCGTGTTTATGGCATTCAAAGATATAAAACAATATCTATGGTGGCATCTATGGGGATGTCTCTCCCCCTTTCTCTCGACTCCTTCTTCTCTAACATTTTCTCTCTCTCTTTCTCCCCCCCCCATCTCCCAGATGTGAGGGAAGTGTGGGAGGAGCCAGGGGGTGTTTGTGTTCTTCAGAGTCCCAGCTTCCTGCTAAATTGTAGAGAAACTCCACATGTGCTGAAAACACCAGCACACACAAACAGACCCTAACATTTCTTGACTTTATTGCTCCTGTGAATTTTTTTTTACTTTCGTCCTGTAAGCCTAGTCGTTTGAATTTCATCACGCAGTAGCAAACTTTTAGACAGTTTTGGAGAATTGCTTTGGCTTTGTCAGTCATGTAAAATATTTGGTCTAACGTGTGTTTATGTGGCACATTGCGTGGCGCACATTTCTCACAGTTGACTGTTTCATCATTGCACCTGTTTTAGTGAATACGCCTGAACTTGGCAGACAAATATTATCTAATATAGTTTTTTGCAGCTCTATTCAGCAAACCTTGTATCAACAACACAGACAAACACTCAAGTGAACATCAGCAGGCAGCTTTACTCATTGTGGTCACTGTAGTCCACTGATGGATAATGGATTTCCTGCTTAAGGAGAAATGCTAGAAATGTCAGTGAGGTAGAGAGCAGCGCAGTCATCGTCTCTATTGGCCCATTGTCTAGTTAGGTCAGCTAACCTTGTTAAGACCTCAAGACTTCATTGCTCAGATTTATGAAACGCTAACTGATTTATAAGTGCTAGTCCTTAAGAGTCCAAGGGTGGGCAAGGAAAAGGGTTTTAGCCACATGCCCTACATATTTTTAATAAGACTTCACTGAGATAACACACACACACATATGCACACACCAAGCTTGCCATCCAGCACATCTCCCATACAAATTGATTCTTGTTTGTTATATGGAAATATAAGTAAATTTCTTTGTATAATTGGCATCAGTGGAGCCCTGCTTTTGATCTGTATAGGTACCTGTAATCAATTTATAAACAAGCATCCCTTGTCTTTTTGTCTCCTTTTCTCAGATGACAGAGGGGAGGCGATGTCAGGTCCATCTCCTGGACGACAGGAAGCTGGAGCTCCTTGTACAGGTGAGTCTCTCTTCCATCCCACCCTTTCGCTCTTCCTTCTCTTTCTTCCCTTTCTCTTTGTGGACTCTCATTTCCTCAGAGCGAGGGAGAAGTGATGTCTGATGTCCTAAGAGACTCAATTACTGCTGACCAAGGGAAATTTGGTCAGCAGTAGGTGACGTTGCACTTTCTTGATGCTCACCTGATCTCTCCACACACGCGCACACACACACACACACACACACACAAACAAACACACACAAAGCTGCATGCAACAGACTGCCCTGAATTACTCTCCCTGTAGAAGCTTTGCATCCCAATACAGAGTTCAGTCCTAATCAACAGAAACTCTTACTTCCCCTAAACTCATGCTTCGCTGATCATTCTCATAGACAGTAAAATTAACAGACAAAGCGACGCCGTAGACTTGCAACGGAGAGCAGTGAAGTATATTAGAAGCACTTTTCCGGTGATGGCTGAGCGTTACTGTGCAGCCTCCAACTGAGCTTGAAGACGTAGATGTGACGTGAGCAACCTGTCTGAAAGTTGTAAGTCTTCTGGTAGCTGTGCCAAGAGAAATCTCAATCATTCCCAATCTTGCAGAGACAGAGAGCGTAGGTATATGTAAGGAGATAACATAGGCACAGGCTAATTATTGCTAACTAAAATGCTAGTTAACATTAGTAATTCAACTTAAACAGCTAATGTAAGTCCAAACTGCCTGCGAGCTTCTCCTGACTATACGGTAATTTGTCTATTATGCGACAGAAAGTCGCATGGTTATGACACAATCGTTAGCCTATTTTTACAAAAACGTCTGCTACGGAGCCATAACGTGAGATACAGGGTAATGGAGCCTTTTATACATTGTCGTGTTTCTTTAGAAATAAACAATGGACAAATAAAGTCTTTAAACGCTTCAGATGTAAAGTTATTCGCTGTCAAAGTGACGCCAAAATGAATGGCAGTCAATGGGATGCTAACGGCGGATGATGGCTTATTAGCATCAAAATGGCTCCATAGTAGGTACGCTTTGCGGAGGCTGGCTTACCCCCTTGATCATTCTTCATCATCCATCCCTACTGTCTACCCAGAATGCCTCAGAAATGCTGGAATCATCAATCAACAAAAAACATCAACTGTGTGTACTTTGTGTAATTGACAATGCTCCCTCTTTATCTTCCAGACATCAACTTAAAAAGTTGAATAAAAACATTAAAGTAATCTGTTTATGTAAAGAGTTTAACAGATACTTGAATACCTTGTGAATGAGAAAATCAGTTCTGTTTACCACATGCTATACACAAGGTAACTCATGTTTTTTTTTTTTTTTTTAAGTTTGGCAATGGTGTTAGCAAGAGAGACGTCTGGAAGACGAGATGTTATTAACAAACCATTGTCATATAAATCAGGATACTGCTCTCTATTTTTCCTCTTCCTCTCACTCTCTCACAGTAGGCCAGTGTTGCTAGTAGGACCACAGAGAATTAGGATGTTATGCTCAGTGTTCCGGTGAACTAAGAAACAGTCAGGACCTCCACTTGTTTGCAAAAAAAAGGATTTCTCGGAGTGATGCTCATAATTCATAAGAAGTGCACACAGTTGTGTTTCAAATATTAAGGCAGTACTCCAGTATTACACACTCCGTTGGGCTTCACTGATCATTTAACAGCAGTGTGGCCAAGTCAGTCCTGTTGCGGTTTTCATTTAAGTTCCTGTAGCATGCCAAGTGCACCAGCCAGCTAGCCTCTGAAAGGCTGGGTCTCATTTCTGTCACTGACTTGTAACATTGACTAGCTGTTCAATCCCAAAAGTGCCGTTCACCTTTTTCCTCTTCCTCATCCCCTTCCTCCTACCTTTGATAGTGTGTCCTCTGTGTTTTTTTTATGGAGCAACGCCTCATTGGCAGGGAACTATGTGCCATAAGGCCAACACACCTATTGACCAGGCCGTAAAGATTAAAGCGAGGTAACCACCAAATACACCACTGGGTGAAAATATATGTCATATGGCTATCACTCCCTAAGGCTAGAGTGGTGTAGGTTGAAGAGTGAATGGGGTATTAAGCTGTGTAACAGTGTTGCTCTTCCATGCCAACGTTTATATGAAGAACTCTACATTAATGTAATAAAGAGACACTTCATGGTTTCACTGTGACATGGTACGGTGCTACAGCATAAGTCTGTATACAAAATACTATTTATTAAAACATGTAGGGCATGTGGCTAAACACCTTTTCCTTACCCACCCTTGGAATCTTAAGGACTGACACTGATAAGTCAGTTAGCGTCCCATAAATCTGAGCAATCCTGAAGGCGCCGAGGGCCTGACTAGCTGTTTGCAGAGATTGGGCCGTGACTTGCTGCCAGCCAGGCAAGTGAGCTACTGTTGTGTGTTTGTCACCTGTCTGGGGGTCTCCTCCTCACTTACACCTCCCTGTAATTGCTATGCTGTTAATTACCTGTGCTGCTGAGGAGGCACAGGCTAAATGTCTATTAGCAGTAATGCTGTCTAAGCTAGCAGAGAGCTACAGTCTGATAGATGGCTTCATAGTGTGTGTGTGTGTGTGTGTGTGTGTGTGTGTGTGTGTGTGTGTGTGTGTGTGTGTGTGTGTGTGTGTATGTGTCTATATCTGGAGTGTGTGTTTAGTGTCCCATATCACTTACTGTATTACCTGTCATTCATTGTCTGTATCCCTGTTGGTATCTCCCACAACATTATTACACATCCGTTAGGTATCTGCCATCTCACAGATAAGCTGTAGTGTCTGGATGTGGGTATGCGTTAGGAAGCGAGTCGTCACTTGAAGTGGGAACGAAATTCAATTATACTATCCAGTGCAGCCCATTTGATTTTTACAGTCTGCTTGGTATTCATAACAATATTGAGGCAAGAAGCTCAGCTTAACCTTACAGGGGTCCTTCTATCCTTTTCAACTTTAGTCATGCACTTCTGCTGTTCAACAGTGTATCTGGGGCTCATTTTCTCTCCATATCATCCCTCTAACAGTTTACTGTATGTGTCCATGTGTCCCTGTCCCCTGCTCGTTGTTTGTCATGCTGTGGTGGGATGGATGTCTGTGTTTTGATATTGTTGTCAAGGCAGTTGACTGCTGTGTGGTAATGAGAGGCCACGACTGCATGTGTCTCAGACTGAACCAAAACATGTATTACTGCTAATACTGTAAACATAGCCTGCTCCAGCCCTTAAATTTCCACATCTAAAACTTTTTTAAGTACTTCAAAGAGCTCTAGTGTCGCTCCTGTGAATTGCTGCTCTCCCATTTGGAGAAACAACAGAGTGAATCAGAGCCTTTGTGGACAGGACAACCAGTTTAATTGTCAAGAGTCAGACCGATCAGGACTTAAACACAGATAAGGTTAGCACTTAAATCACTGCTCGTGTTAACTACACGCAACCATAGTATAAATACAAATTTAGCATGTCCATGATCTTCTCTTTGCTGAGTGAGGTGAGTTTATCATTCCTACTGTGAATATGCATTTGAAAGATTTTCTGTTAATGATAACCTCAATATTCCTTAAAGGCATACTATGTAACTTTTCCCTCTTCAGTCCCCCTACAGGTTGTCTCATTGGAACTACAGCTCGGGAAAAGTTACATAGTATGCCTTTAACACAGCAGTGTGGGAGTCTCCTAGATAATTTACCAATGCTATAGAGTGAAGTAAGGTTAGATCAAAGGGACATAGAGACAGAACCAGCTTGTATAGTAGCCATGTTTTTTCTATTTACAGTAACACTTTTATCTGATGCAGAAATCTGATACATGGGAATATAAGTCAGAATCAGCCAGTGTTTGCTCCTCTCTATCTATTCACTCCAGAGCCTTTTTCTGTTGCAGGATCACTGTAGGCGTCGTGCTTATATGAGATCTAGGTCATTGGAGTTTTATGTGTATGTGTGTGTGTGTGTGTGTGTGTGTGTGTGTGAGTGCATGCGCGCACGTGTGTGTGTGTGTGTGTGTGTGTGTGTGTGTGTGTGTGTGTATGATGTCACCTCCTTCTCTTTAAATAGCTCTCAGTAGCTTCTGTCACTGAAGTTGTAGTTGTGCAGGGGAAGATTGTTGTGCACACAATGGCACATGTACAGTAGCTGTGTGTGTACTTTGTGCATGTGCATATATGGATGCACACAGTATGTTTTCCTCTTCTCCTCCTCTATCCTATAGCACAGCACATACCTCCTGTGTGTTGTGAGCGGGCTGCATGCATGTTGTGTATGGGCTCTTGTGTGCACAATATGTTCATGCAGATTTGTCTGTCTGTGTGTGTGTGTGTGTGTGTGTGTGTGTGTGTGTTTCCATGTTACTGTATGTGCTGAATCTGTGTCTTTTCTTCCCTCCGAATCTTTGCATTCAGGCCAGTGTATGTGTGTGGTGTGTGTAATGAAAATGTAGGCAGCGAGGCACACCCATGGTTGACCTCAGGGTGGGGCGGGCTGTTACTCAGGATGTCACAAACCAGCAGCATATGGCAGCAGTCCCCGGCGTCTGCTTGGCTTTAAGATGCTCTGCATGCTCTGAGTGTCGTGATGAATGGAGATGGTCATCACATAGTAGCTTGGACAGTATTCCATAGTATTAACTAGTTAGAAAGCTCTAATGCTAGCTGCAGCCCTCTCCCTACAATACAGTGGTTGAGCCCAGAGCCATGACTCTGCAGTAGATGTTTGGGTCAGACGGGCAGAAAGGAGGGAGGGAGGGAGGGAGGGAAGGGCAGGGTACCTGCACTGTCAGCAACATCCACACACTCCATCCATCTTTCTCGCACTCTCTCTCTTATTTATCTCCTCCTCTCTTGCTCTTTTCCCCAGTGTTTGTCAGATTGCTTAGTCATTGCAGTAAATCAATAGCTGATAGAATACATTAACATAAAGCTCTACACATGCATGTGTTCCAATTAAACTACAGTGAAATAAGCTGCAACACTCACAAACAGGGAAAGTTTGAACTGGTATATAAAATCATAAAACAGCAATACTAACATGTCTGTCCCCCTGCAGCCCAAGCTGATGGCTAAGGACTTGTTGGACCTTGTGGCCTCTCACTTCAACCTCAAGGAGAAGGAGTACTTTGGAATTGCATACACAGACGAAACGTAAGTCACATTCTAATACTAATGCCATTGAACTCTACTACTGCACATGGTGTATCAGTAGCCCAGGACTATCTCTTCAGTTGATCTTGTTTGTTGGATTGGATTTGTCAATGCTTCCCCACAACACTGCAACTACACCCAGGCTATCAACAGTTACACTCATGTTTGGATACTCAGTTTCTATCAACAGAATTGTTAAAGCAACATGTGGGACATATTAGACTAGAAGAAGACAATCGGCAAAGTCAGTATCAAAGTTCAGGTGCAACCAGTTGTGCTGGTAAACAAAGCAAGGGCCCTAGAGTGGAGTGTACAGTATTGTCTGTTTATTTAGTCTTCGATAACCTCTGAACTTCTTGGTGGCTTGTAACTAATGTTAATGACATGGTCAGCACAGTTGTAGTCGTAGATGACAGAGGTGGAAAGACTGCAGTTGAGAATTCTCTGTCAAGTTTTAGGCATAATGTGTAGTAGCAGGTTTGGTTTCCAGTTACTTCAAGAAAGTCAAACCACATTTACATGTAATTGATTTCAGCTTTGGGTTTATTATTTAAAAATATTTTTGCTTTCAACATGTTTCCATATGTTTTGTCCAAGACCTATTTGTTACACAAAACAGTATTACTTTAGTTCCAACATTATGCAAAGAAATAATACTTGAATTGTACCCACTTATTTTGAAAAGACAAAGCTATTGTCAAATACATAGAGTTAACATACAAGTTAACATTAGCAAGATGCTGCACCATGAACAGAAACACCGCTATGAAAACTCCAGTTCCCAGTTCATTGTTTGAGTTTTAAATACGGTTTCAGAAATCTTACAGTAAAATGTCGCTGTTGGTTTTGGCCTGTTCTCCTGATAAATTACCAGTGTGCCTTAATATATTATTATATTTCTTTTTGTAGGTTTATTTAGGTATGAAATGGCTCTTCAGTTTAAAAATGTTCACATTTAACTTTAAAAAACCTAACTATCAAGTTTATGGTTTTCATCTTTCACTTCCAAGTAAAAGGGGATGGCTACCTTCATTCAAGTTAAAATAACATAATCGTGATCATGAATATCATCGCTGAACCATAAACTGATATATGATCAAAGTTAGAAAGGGTTTTAATGTTATGATGATGCTTTGATTACCTTGCTCTGGGATAGCACAGGATCACAGGTCTATGTCGGCCAGAAGGCTTGCTACGAGAACTGTGCTTGAAATGCAAAAATTACATTCAAATTATATGTACTGTGTTTGGTGACCTAGAAAGACAGAAACACCACAGCATAGTCCAGCACTAGTCATGCAAACATTGTTGTTACACACAGGCAAACATTGCCATGGCCTTTGTTTTCACTCTTTTTTGTTTTATCTCATGTACCCACTGATGCCAAGCAAGACTGGCCTCTGCTCCATGACATTTACATTGCTGTGACACATACTGTAGCCAATGTTAGTCCAGTAAAGCAGTATCAGCTTTGCAGTCTTGTAGTCCCACAGGGCTAATTCTATGATGTGTAGATTTGTTGTGTGTGCCTGAGGACAGCAGACGGCTCAGCTCTGACCGCTCAGTGGTCAAAGAGGCCGTTTGTGAGGGAAAGAGCGAGAGAGATTAAGAAACAGAGACAGAAGGAGGGAGAGTTTGAGGGAGATGTTGCTCAGGAGACCATGCAGGGTTACCAGGGTGACAAGCTGTCTCTGCAGTTTTTCCCCCTGTTGGTTGGAGGGAGATAGAGAAAAGAGAGGAGGGGGGGCATGGTAACAGGAAAAGAAAAATGTGGCAGGAAGGACATTTTTTTCAGTGTGATTAGATTAAGTTTTTGTCTATCCTTGTTGGATATTCAGACATCCCTGAATAATAAATGCATTGATTGTTTTGTTTTGTCTCAGGGGCCATTTTAGTTGGCTGCAGTTGGACCGCAGGGTATTAGAACATGAGTTCCCCAAGAAGTCTGGTCCCATTGTCCTCTACTTCTGTGTCAGGTAAGTCTTTATTAAATTAATCACCTAACTTACACATGCCATGTTCTCTGATTGCAGACTCTGTTTGAACGTCTGTGGAAGAGAGAAAGAAAGATGGAGCGAGTGTATGTACTGTATGTGTGTTTGTGCATGCACATGCCTTCATGTGGTAATAGGAACAAATTAACAAGGTTAGTTATGACAGGCCCCTATGAAATTGCTTTGACCCTGGTGTTTAACTTCCGCCACGGGGCCTCTCCGCCAATCATGAGCCTCTTAGACCTCATCAGTATGTGCTGCATGTAAATCCCGTCAAATAGCTTTGCGGTGACTGAGATCGCCATACTCCAAATAAGATGGCAGAATCCCATAAAGAGAAGAGCCGTACCATCTTTATCTCTACGTTAGTAGTACCATACATTTTTATGCAGAAGCACTTTGACAACTGTTGGAAACTCGTTTGTAAAATGTTCACTTGTCAATGTAATGCTAGACATGGTAGACAATATTCAATTGAAGCCAACTCTTCTGACTTATTAAGAAGGGTTATGAAATAACCCTACAATCCCACACTCCTCTCTTAGCCCTTTGCACTGCTCATACAATGGCCCCACTCATACAGTGTATGAAACACTCCTGACTCACACACAGGCACTGGATCATGTGTGTATATAACCTGTGACAGAAATGCAAAGGGTGCACATTTGTGTGTGTGTTTCTTTGTTTGTGTGTATGTGGGTGTTTCATCTTTAATAAGCTATTGAATAAACAAGAAAAGGGCGCCGCACCTGGCTTTGTTTTGGGTCCACTGGTGTGCTCTGTCCCCAACATGTCTCTATGATGTCATATACACCCTAGGGACTAAGTCTTGGTTAAAGGGTAACTGCCGTTTTTTTTTTCATCTCTGCGTTTCTGAAGAGAAAACGCAAAAGTGGCGTTGCGTTCTCACTTTTTATTCCACGTTTAGACAAGAGTTTTAGGGGGGAAATCTGCATGCATATGGTGACGGAAAAAGTATGTGAAGGCGGCTAGGTGGCACTGCCACACAACACCACCAAGTCCGCGCGCCTGTTTGTCTGATGATGACCGACACAGTCGACCGTGATAAGCCACAGCACAGCACCCACGGGAGCACTACCAACATCCTGAGCCTCGCAGCCCTTCAGCCGCTGCTTGAGAGCAAGAGGCAGCGGGCAGAGGAGGCTGAAGCAGACCCTCCTCTGCCCACTCCCACTCGCTCTCTCTATTTCTCTTGATCAGCAACGTTGTAGCCTACTCTGGCAGCTGGCTCAAATGAATAGCCTACATATGGTCATCGAACTATAACAACCTTATCCATATTGTCGAAATCATTTAAAAATATTGAGCCATTACATTGAAAATATTTTAGATAACAGGAGCCTATAATTTCTGTAGCCTAATAACAGACTACCTTGATGCCTTTTTCTCGTCTCTCTCCACACTGCTGTCTTCAGACTTTTGTGTTTTTACCCTTTAGACGGGAACGCGACGGTGGAGCGTTTTTAAGATTTACACTCTGGAGGGTGGTTTCACTTTTTTGCGTTTTTAAGCCCCAAAAACGCTGTCGCCGTATAAACGAAAGGCATATCTGATAAAATATTTTGTCGTTTCATCGTCATCGTGTAAACAGGACCACAGTGACTGATGGGAACAACAATCTTTGAAATTAGTTCAGTATTAAGCGAGATCGCTGAAGTCGGCAGCGGCGAAAAAAGCTACAATGTAAGTTAATAGGGCAATTGTCTAGCTTGTATTTACCTTCACAAAAGTGCTCGTTTTGCAACTGACATGCTCAGATTAATATTCTAAGGCATTTGAGACATATCTGTTTAACCAGAAACAGCCCTAAAGTCGCTAGCGCTAAACCCACCAGACTCCATTTAAAAAAGCAATACTTTTAGAATGTATAGAGCCAATATATTTCCACATGTAAATCGGTAAACTATGGGTTTATTTCAACCAAAACTAGAGTTGTGATGGTTGGAAAAGTGGACAGATGACCCAAAATGGCTTTTCATAGTACTAAAATTACTGTTTATTTACATGGAGTCTGGTGGGTTTAGCGAACGCAATTTTGCAGATGTTTTTATGTTAAAAAAAGGATCTTTCTCTTTAACAGAAAGGTCGACCTCCTCAGAAATCCTTTCCGTAACGTTGTCAGACACTTCAAATAATTCATAAATCTGAGCCTGTCAGCGGCAAACAAGCACTTTTGTGAAGGTAAAAACAAGCTAGACAATTGCCCTATTAACTTACATTGTAGCTTGTTCCGCCGCTGCCGACTGCAGCGTTCCTGCTTAATACTGGACCAATTTCAAAGATTGTTGTTCCCATCAGTCACTTAGACACAAAAACATAGGAAAATAGGGTGCAGGTCAGGTTGAAAAAACCGGTAGTTACCCTTTAACAACGTAAATAGTAACGTGACGCACATTGCTGATTCTGCTGAACAATGTCATAGAGAAGTCATTTCCAGGTAGACATTTGTGACACAGCTCGTCGGTCTTGACACAATAAGGAAAATCGTATTTTTAGCACATAGACTCATTGTGGACCCTATTTAGCGAACAATGGTGTCATTGTGCAATGTAACAGTGATATAATCAAAAGATGTGCAGATAAGTATATTTGGCTGCTATTACTGCTGTTTTAGCCATCGTCGCTATTTCAGTGAAGTTAGGTTACTATCTTATCTTCTCTCTTGGGTCAGCCATAGAACCATTTAAAACAACTGTGTGTCTGTGATGGTCAGGGTAGGGTCACTGTGTGTATTTACATAGACTAATAGGTGTTTGAGGATATGGTCGTGCTGCTGTGACATTGTGAACTTTGACACCATTTTGATGCTTCATCCCCCTTTTTGTCTCGCAGTTCAGTCCAATCTCTAACCTCAATCTCTCCAAATGTCACACTGACTACACCCCCCCCCCCCCTTATGTGCACGCACACATCCCACCCTATTTCTTCGTCACATGTACACACACATACGCAGATTCAGGACTATACTACATTCAGCCCAAATGTCAGGCCTGAATCCATTATCAATTTGAGCATATTGTTTTCATTAGCACTATGTGTGTGTGTGTGTCTGTGTGTGTCTGTGTGTCTGCGCAGGTGCATGCCCGTCATGTATTTGCACGCTTATGTGGTATTTGTGTGATGTGTGTGTTCCCAATATGCTCGGCAGGGCAGATGCCCACCTCCTGCTGATTCAGTGGGTGCCTTTTTGCATGCTTGCTGCTGTGCTGGCAGTGTGTGTATGTCTCATCAACACTGGGGCTTTAATTAAATGTTCACACTGAATATTGACAGGGCTCCTCTCATTCTCTCTTGCAGCTCAATAACTAACGAGATTTAAGCCCTCCAATATTGATTCTCCTACAATCACTTTCACTCAATATACCTATACACTGATACACACACACATTGACACATTCATTCACATGTGTTCATAGGAACATGTGCTTAGGTCACATTATACACACGTGTAGGGAACTAGGGATACATCAAGTCATATACTGGAAGGTGTTTACTAATATGTTATATTTTGGTTTACGTTTCCACCAGAGATGAGCTAACAACGAGTAGCTTCCTAGTGTACCATCATAGCTCCCCTCTGGCTCTGCATGCTATCATGTGCTAAATTTAGACTGCATTATTATGTTAGCTTCTTCCTCACTGCTCTGCCAGAAGTGGGTTACTGTGCTTCTCTCTCCAGTGTGTGTGTGTGTGTGTGTGTGTGTGTGTGTGTGTGTGTGTGTGTGTGTGTGTGTGTGTGTGTGTGCGTGCGTGCGTGCGTGCGTGCGTGCGTGCGTGCGTGCGTGCGTGTGTGCGAGTGTGCGTGCGTGTGTGTAAGTACTGTAGGTGCGTGTGGAATCACTACACACTGCTGATGATGCAGAGAGGCAACAATGTGTGAAGTGCATCATGTGCACATTCAGTGTAGTGTGTGTGTGTGTGTGTGTGTGTGTGTGTGTGTGTGTGTGTGTGTGTGTGTGTGTGCATTCAGATTGTGGAATGTGCTCACACTAACAAACTAATAATGGATCATTGCCAGCCACCATTGGGAGATAGGGAATTGGTTTAAGGGGTGAAAGTGAAAGGATGTTGGTATACAGGGTCAGCCTTTGGTATGGTGTGCCCCCCTCTGGTCACTTTGGTCATTGCAACATTTCTGTTATATGTTCACATGACATAGCGTCCATGTTTAACTCGTTCTCCTATATTATTTTTGTGTTATTTTTGTTTCTGAAGCAAATAAATAATAAACCTCACTGATCTTATTCTTGGACTGAAGGTCAACCCTTTCCTTTTGCTGTTGCATACTGTATGTATTGAAGCTTTTCCTTCTATGTTTACAGGTTCTACATAGAGAGTATATCCTACCTGAAGGACAATGCCACTATTGAACTGTTTTTCCTTAATGCAAAGTCCATCATCTACAAGGTAAACTCATTATTTAGTTGCCATAATGTATGTTCCTAATACTGTTGACTTGTGATAATGGAGGCATGTATTCATCCTGAAATGCTTTAAAAACTATGGACGGTAGGAATACTCTGTAATTTTGTATTTGAAACCTAAGTTTTCTTCTAGACTTTTGTTTGAGTTTTTTTGCTAGAAGAAGGTGAAGGTGTTCAATGGGTATATTTAAAGTTAGAATTATGTGGAGTAAAGGGCTTTATGTTGTTAGAAGCATGCCACTTCATTAGCCCATTTTTGGTTCAAAATGAAGAGGCCAGCTTGGACTTTGATCCTCCACATGATTTGGTGAAGCAGAAAATTTGAACCATTTGCATCAGCTGTTACCCATCATGTTGTATGTGCTGCACCACATTCTAGCAACGCAAATCATTTTCCACATTTACTGTCATCTGTCAGTGTTGAAGCACATGTATTTCAGGTGCTTAAATAGACACTGACAAGTTGCCCAAAAAGAAATGCAAAAAGGCAAATATATAGTTTGTACATTTAGTGATTGACTTAAAGCATTCCACTCAGAGAAGGCCATTTGCACGTTTGCTTACAGTGAGGGGAGACTGTCTTATTCAGTTAAGTGGTTCACTTTCTCTTATCATCATGTTTACCTGCTACCCTGTGCATAGCTATACTGTAGCCTGGTTAGTGTACTGTACATGCAGTGACACCAATGTCAAGCAGTTATTTGTCATGTCCAGAAGAGGGCATATGTGGCCTGAAGGAAAACAGTTGCTGCAGAAACGTCCCAGTCAAAGCCCTGTAGAAAGCTGTGATAATGTTATAAGACCCATTACTTTATTAGAGCCAAATCCAGTACATTTAAATACAGTGTCCCATCCATCAATTGACATAAAGCCAGCACTTCTCACCTGTAATGGTCGATGTTTTGAGTGGGTCAAACTGTTGTTGAATGCATGTCCAGAATAGTGCATCATTCACAGGTTTCTCGTATGCAAGGGATATGCATGGGTGCCTTAATGTTGTCAATTAGTAAAACAAACCTAAGTGTACATTGGAGGCTTTAGGTTGTCTAGTTTAAGCCTAGTTGTACACATGTTGCATCTGTCTTAATGCAGTGTCCATTAGGACCACTGAGACTTGAATAGCAGTGACTATGTAACCAAGTAGTCAGGGAGAGACTGTCCCACAAACAAAAGGTTTCTGATTAAAGTCCCACCAGTAGCTCTGTTAAAATGTCCTTGGCAGAGATACCTGATCCCTCTCTGCTCATTTATCACAAGTAACCCTGATAAGAACAACAGCTAAACACCAGTGATCTCTCTACCAGCTCTCCTGACGATCCCATTAAGGGAGAAAGGCAAAAAGAGAGCAAGAAAATAAATATCACATAGTATTTTTTAGAAAACATGTTGCACTTACACAGTAGTTAAAATATAGTAGATCAGGCTATACATTGACCTCATTTGTATAAGTAGTGAGACACATTCTACTGTGCTGTGGGATACAGTACAATAGCACACGCTATTTGACAATGTATAGCTAGCCACGCTGGGTGGTACACCCAGGGTTGGTTTGTTCTGTCTAGTGTTTCATCATGGCTGTCTGATCTCCCAACCAATTACGTGGTGGATTGTAAAGGGAGCATTCCTGGCATAATTGACCCACTGCTCACTGCCCACTAACTCTTATCCTTCTCCCTCTCAATGCAGACCTAGCATTCCATGTATATGTACCTACATGTGGTCGGTGATTACATGCACAAACACCAAAAGAAAAACCAACAACACTAATGATCATGCAGATAAAGACTCTATTCCTTTACCTTTTCCCCAGGAATGTCCACGTCCTTAAATAACCACACAAAAAAACAGTGTGATACAATTTTAAAAAAATTGATTGAGTAATTAGTTAGTAACCAGAGCATCCATGCCCACCCTCCAACCTTGAGCCCCCTCTCCCAACCCCCCTCAATTTTCCTCTAATCTCTGAGCTCAATCCACATGAAGAGGTCATGAAATTAGAGAAGGGAGAGAGGAAAAATGGAGGGGGGGAGTGTCATGTGGGGAGATGAAAGGAACTAGCAATCCATCTCGAATAAATGGATGATGATCAGAGGCACGTCCACTTTTACTCTGCACAGTGTGTGTTTTATTTATTTACTCGCTGCCAGCAGTAAGAGAATGTGTCACTCATGGCCCCTGTCCTCTCTTCTATTTTTCTTCCAGGAGCTTATTGAAGTGGACAGTGATGTTGTCTTCGAATTGGCTTCCTTTATTCTACAAGTAAGATAAAGCGTGTTTGTTTGTGTGTGTGTGTGTGTGTGTGTGTGTGTGTGTGTGTGTGTGTGTGGGTGTGGAGGTCTGTCTGGATATCTGTTTTTCACCATTTGCACATGCTGCCAAACACACTAGTTATTCCAGTTGCTGTTGCTCTGCAATGAAGCAGTTCTGAAACAGTTTGAAGTTTTCTTCCAAAATGTCTCCACCAGCCTTTGATCCTAATTGACCATGACTAAACTCACATTATCTATTTCGGTCTTAATTTACGATGATTAAGCTCACATTATCTATTGCAGTCATGAATCTGTTAGTAATCTGAAATGACGCTGGGAGGTTTTAAATCCTAAAAACCTAAACTTTCTTTGTTGGTAGCAACATTCTTGGCTACCAGCTAAATTCTTGGTGCAGTCAGTCAGTGCTAATATAAAACAGAGCAGCAGGGAAACTCTTTTACTTTACAAAATCTCCTCAACGCCAGCCCTTTCTCTCTCCTATCCCTTTCTCAGAGTAGGTCAGTCCATTAACTGTAATGCTGCAAGGTCATATTACACAGACTGGACTACGTGGTTTGTCTTTTTGTGTGTGTGTGTGTGTGTGTGTGTGTGTGTGTGTGTGTGTGTGTGTGTGCGCACGCGCCCTCCATGCAGGTGCAGATGCACAGTATCAGGTATCTGTCTGTAGACCTTCAGAGGTTTTACTCCAGATGGAGGTTTAATGTTTCTCTCTGATTCCAGCACAGCAGACCTGACTGCACTTTCACCAATGCAAACAGAACATAAACGCACATTTTATGGTCACTGCTTGGTGCTCACATATCCAACATATGTAAATCCTTTCTTCTCTCAATGCTTTTTTTATTTCCCTTTCTGTTCCACAGGAGGCTAAAGGTGATTTCACCAGGTAAGCACATCAGTAACTTGTAATGATTATATGTAGTGGACATGTAAGAAAGTAAAAGGTTGTAGCTTGGAGTGTTTTTATATCACATATTCTGTCTCATCACCTAAGTTTCTTCCCTAGTGACAGGGGTGGTTGGGTTTATACATGTTGATTCAGAAAAGAGAAGCACAAACAGAGTGACAGTAGAAGTGACATCAGTGGTCTGTCGGCTCCCCTGTACATTGAGGTGCATCACTGAGAACTCTCTTTGTTTCTGAGCCCTCCTTATTTCCTGCCATCCCTGTTCCACTTTGGTTCACTCTTTTCAGCCTATGTTGCCATTCATGAAAAAAGCGTGCATGTGTGCGTGCCTCAATACAGTGTGTAATGAAAGACAGGGAGTCTTCGTTGGGAGGGACTTCCTTCCAATTTAAGACAGGGCTCACCATTTGGACATGAAAGATTTTCTAATATACCACCAGAAAATTAAATGTTTTACTGACTTCAGTTCAAACATATCAGATTAAGTCATTAAACTCACATTAGTTAAACTCTATAGCTATGGAGCTTTCCAGTCATGTACATGTTTCATGTGAGCTACGTTCCACATGTGGCTCTTTAGATGTACATCTGTGTGATGTTGGCCTAAATGTATGTCATCCCTCATCCCCTCATCCCTTTGTTGTAGGGATGATAACAGACCACAGCACTCATCACCTCTGACCTCATTTCCGCCGGTGAAAGGAGTAAATAAACACAATATCCTGCAGAGGGCTGGAATGTGACACACTCTGGAGACATTCTTCTCACCCGCCTCCCCCTTTTTTTAATCCCCTTACTCCCACTCACAAATACCTTTCCTTCTCTAAAAGCTCTATAGACCCTGCCCTCTGCACATCTCTTCAAAACTATATATTGTACCCCTCCTCCATATTAAGTTTCTGTCACTGCTGCTCCTCTAAAAAATCCCATTATGACGCTAATGTATTGGCTCTGTAGATATCATTATTCTAAAATAAGTGGGAAATCATTTTCCTTTGTCAAATTCAAACCATTTGTTCCAAGAATTTCCTTGAATCACGAGCACTTCTCTTGATGGTAGTGGAATCAGCCTTTCAATGATTTCAGTATTTTAAAAATCTATCAACAGGTGAATCTGCAATAGAAAGAAGTTGGATTTCAGTTTTCATTTCAAACTACTCAAAGAAAAATCAGATTTTAAGACTGCATATATGATTTAGTGACTTGTGAAGATGAACATCTTACAATGTCATGGTGCACATGTTGCATTGTTCAAATTGAGCCCTTGCCTGCCCTTTCATCAAGTACAATACCAAAGTGGTGCACACAACCACGTATACCTAATGAGTAGTTGAATGGATATCAACGAATCCAGGCACACAGCTGTGTTCACACATTGAACAGACAGGCAGGGTGGATGGGAACTCTTCCAGGGCTTTAGCTCATAGGTTGTAATGTTCCCAGGGCTTTCCCCAATCCTCAGAGGCCTTGGGGGAGACTGGAGAGAGGCTAGGGGATTAGAGTGGAGTATTAAGACCTCCTGCCACTGGAGGTCTGAAAACTGAATCTGGGGCCAAGTCTCTGTGTGGTTCCCTGTCTCATTTACTCTGTCTTTGTGGTTATCTTTTCGTCCAGCCCATATGTATCTCCTTTTATCTTTCTTTATTTATATCTCCCTCGTGTTTGTGTCTGTGTCTGTATTTCTGTCCCTTTTTTCTCTCCTGTTTCCAACTGTCAGTGTCTCTGCAGCTGTTCTGAGATAAACCCAGTCTCTGAAATAGAGAGCAATTAGGCTATCAGCAATTATTCCTCTCTTTGACTAAACTTAGTTCATTTCCCACCATTTTTTCAACGTTAACATTTCAATTCAGTTCTGGGAAATATTCAGTTTTGCAAATTTGAAGTGTTAATTTTTCTACAGTTCAGTGGTATCTCCCAGTCAGTTTTTGAATGAAACTGTGGCCTACAGCAGAGAATGATTGTTCTTGCAGAAGTAGTGTTGACCATGTCTTGTGGTTTCTCCCTTACAGTAATGATGCAACCAGGTCTGACCTGAAAAAGCTGCCCGCTTTGCCCACCCAGGCCCTAAAGGAGCACCCATCTCTAGCCTACTGGTGAGAGACTAGTCAGTTATCCAGCGAACCACTACAACATTGCACACGCTCTATTCGTCTTGTTTCCCCCCTTCTAAATATTTGTCCTTCTTTCTCTTTATTGTACTGTCCTACAGTGAAGACCGGGTGGTAGAGCATTACAAGAAGCTCAATGGGCAGTCCAGAGGGCAAGCTATTGTAAAGTAAGTGTGCGTATGTATCTCTGGTTGTGTTTGTTCACTTTATGGAAGGCTGTGTTCTCTGTAACCCTTACATGTCTTTCTCTCTGCTCCTCACAGTTATATGAGCATTGTAGAGTCTCTCCCCACATATGGAGTACATTACTATGGTGTTAAGGTACAGTTTTACTACTCTGCCTTTACTTTTTTCACACACACCACCACACACATTTTTGTTGACTCTGGAGTTGCAAGCAGGGAGTTTGGGATTTGGAGATATGATGGAGTTTAAAGCTATTTGTACTCTGTCTTTCTTAATCTGTCCCTCTTTTTCTTTCCATTTCGCTCTCAATCAATCCCATACACATGCACAACCTTTCCTGAGGTATTTCTCTGTTTATGTTTTAGGACAAGCAGGGGATCCCATGGTGGTTGGGTCTGAGCTATAAAGGCATCTTTCAGTATGACCACCAAGACAAAGTCAAACCCAGGAAGGTAAGATGATGCTCCCTCTGATCTCTCTGCACCACAAACTAAACTGTCCTCTGCACAGCCTTCACTTTACTCTTTTTAAATGAGCTTTAAAACATCACTTGGTATAATTTCCAAAATTGCTAAATGTTGTATGAACACAATATTCTGCTCCTCTATAGAATGTATGACTTATCTTAGATATCTTTCCATTTTTGGTACCTACTTTTTTTCAGCTGCCTTTTTAAAGAAAAGTGAGTAGTTGCGTAATATAATTAACACGCCTAACTTTAGTAGGAAATGTTTTCATGGCCACCACTGTCTATTTTTTTCCATTCAGTGATCAGCATATTGTGTTTGGGAAGAGCCCTAACAATGCTGTACAAATACTACTGTCTGGAGACATTCAGTCTTGGAATGTTTTGCATCCTGTTCTGCTTTTATTTCTGTGAATGGGTTCTCCTCCCAGTCAATTCAACCAGTGGGTTGTCTGTGAAAGCTTTTCTTACCTTACCTCTGACCTCCAGTCGTCTTTAGGGCCTTGATCTCTGGCATTCAGCCTTGTCTTATAGGGTGTTAATGGGGTTAACAGCATCCCTGCATACTGACCGACCACCAAGACCCTCTCACACACATATACTGATACTCTGTTGCTCATAAACGCGCACACACACAGGAATTGGACTGAACTCTGAACCTACCATCCTAATGAATACTTCCTCTCTGCAACAGCTTTCCTGTTTGCCACTAGCATTGTGCTCTTTGTATGTGTGTGTGTGTGTGTGTATGTGTGTGTGTGTGTGTGTGTGTGTGTGTGTGTGTGTGTGTGTGGTGCATTCCAGTCTAAATGACAACCCTGCCTCATTCCCAAGTACTCTAAATGTTGTGGCTGCTTAGGTGTTCATTAACCATGGTGATGGGAAAAATGCAGTCCACTTGATGTCACTTCGAACTCACAGACACAAACGCCAAAACCTGCTGAGAAACCTGTGAAAATGTCACAAACTGTGTGTTTCTTTTACTATACAATGTATATACATGTTTCTCTGTGGTAAGAACAAAGAAGGATAGGGGTTTTAGATATTTTAGAGAGAGATGGAGGAATGAAAGAGTTAATGGCATTCCTACACATAAGACTTATCAAGCATTCAGCTGCTATAGCAACAGTCAGTGCGAGTCATTGGTCCGTTAAGCTTCTGCACTGACCCCCTCACTGTCTTCCCACCCTCTCTCCTTCTTTCTCCCTCACCCTCACACACACATTTAAAAGCAGAGAAAGTAAAGACTAGGCCTCCTCACTGCGTAAGTAAGATTGTAGTCTAAGGAGCTTGACCCAAAAGGGATATGTGAACTGCATGTCTTGTTAATGCAACATCACAAGACTGACTAAATCCCAATGAACACAGTACGTTTTTTTTTTTCCACTAATAAGGCAGACAAAGGAGGGTGGGCGGTGCTCATTTCCAAAGTTGTTCAGTGTTTCATAGGAAGAGAGACTCATAGAGGTCACTAGGAGCTTTCCATATGTTATGGTAGTAATGAGAGTCATCATTATTTCAGCAAACCAGAGGAAGAGCAGATTATTTGGTGATTAGTCAATCAGCCAGTCAGTCCAGTACTACTGTAGTAACCAGTGATTCAGAGTGTAATCACTGCTCAGGTTTTCAGTACTGTGACGCAGAATGCTAATTATGAGACATTATGGGCCAATTACCGTCTTTTGTCACTGTAAAAAAGGTTGATGTTTTCAACACCAACCTTTTTTATTTATTAATTAGCGACTAAGTGACTTCAACTTGTGCTGTAAAATAGCTGCGTGTGTACTGGAAGCAGTTGTGTTTAATTAGTTACCAGGGGAGATCCCTGTTGTTTATAAATCCAGACCATCTACCCTTTTTATTAGAGGATCTTAACATACTTTTCCCTCTCTGCCTACCGCAGGCCACATGCAGACACACATACAGTACACACAGACAGGGGTTTACAACTGAACCACACACCGTACTAGTGCCTCGTTAGTGTGTTCTGACTCATTTAGACAGAGATTATAGGCCTACCTGACTGATTTAAGGCAAACATATGTTCTGTCAACTACTATAAGCAAACTACGGTTTAAATTGATGTAATCTCACAGGCATTTCACTGCATATTGATACCTTTTTCTGCTGTGGATTGAGAATACACACCCACTGACTTTAGTCAGCTTCTGTCTGTGTTTTTCATTTTAGAGCAAATAGGCACATACAGCCTTTTCTGATTAGTTTTCCAATAAATGTTATCTCTCCAAAACACAACAACCCAAACACAAACAACAGGAAGTGCCTCCAGAGTGTATCTGCATCTCCATGACAACTGGTAGATATTGCACACAGCAGTGTTTCCCACGGATTCCAAAGCAATTTGTGGCGGGATTCACAGCTGCTATTTAGTGTTTTGACCTCAACAACCCAACTGCATTTTACCGCAAACTTGCGACTAGTTAACTTTTTAAAGCAGGCACAATCGCGTCGGGTCGGTGATTGTGAATGTGTGATTGTGTAAAGGTGTTCACGAGATAGATACCAACCTTTAGTGAACTTGTGAATTTCGCCAGCCGTCTTCTCTCCTTTATGGAGACAGACGCTGTGTGCACGGTGGGCTCGATGGTGTTTTACAGGCAGCTAACCCTCACCTTAACACTAACATAACTTCTTTGACATAACCATTGCCGCGCTGCCTGGAAGGCGACATTGGGGGCTAAAAACACCGCACGGTGGGAGGAGCTCTGTGTGTGTGTGTGTGTGTGTGTGTGTGTGTGTGTGTGCGTGTGTGTGTGTGTGTGTGTGTGTGTGTGTGTGTGTGTGTGTGTGTGTGAGCCAGGCACAAGTGACAGAGAGACGGAGGAGAGCAGGGAAAGGAAATGCAGAAGAACATGTTTTAAATAGTGTTTAAACATTTTTTTATTAATAACGAAACGCAATGTGCGGCGGCCGGTGTTGATAGTGAGGCGCACCACCACACATTAGTCTATGTGTAGGAAACACTGCACAGAGCCCCACCAATGGGTGTAACAATAGCCTTTGAGAGCCTTGGGTCCAGTTCTAGAAAAGAATAATATGCGTATGCTATTTAAACTTTCTATTCTTCCCGTAATCCCCTGGGAGTCCACTACATCGAAGAAAGGCCTTTACACTGTATCAGATCTGACCTTTTCATCTGTAATGGATGTGTGCTCGACATTATGAGACAGACATGCGTCTGTGCACGTGAGCACCCAGTTGTTTATGAATAACGACCAGTCACTTCCTCTGCTTGTGCATGTTTGTGCCATTGTGTGCGAGTGTTTTACAGTCAAAAGGAAGAGGATTTATAGCATATGCACGCACGAATACATGCACCAGCTCAGCCCTAATAGAAGCACCCAAGGGCTTTGACTGAGTTCCAAAAAAAAAGAATCTGTCAGCATGTTTTTATCAGATTTTGACGCTATTCACAGTCTGCCATGAAGACTACAAAGGTTTCATTACAGTAATACAATGGGCTTATGTAACTGGGGCACTTTTTGAAAAAACAGAGATCCACAACAAAAATGTCTCACTTACACGTTTAGAACTTATCCTGAAACATCAAAGTTTACTTCCAAAATCGCAGCAGCTCTGTCTCACTAATGGAGAGGACAGCTTTAGTGGTCTCGTGCCTGAACACAGTTACGAACACCTATCTTATCTCCACAGCTCTGGCCCATATGTAGCCAACACACACACACACACACACACACACACACACACACACACGCAGTTACTAACTCACTCAATCTACCCTGCCCGCTATATTTAGCACCATGCTACATTAGCACTTCACACTCCATTGAAAATGTACGGTACAGCAACAGTTTTGATAAGGGCAGCGGTTTTCTTTCTTCATGCTCGTGCACACAGATACAGTACATAAATACATAAATTAGGTTGTTGTTTACATACTTTTTTCATCATATTTCTTCCTCTCCTCCCCTTTCCTCCCTATCATCCCTATGTCCATTGTTTCCCCAGGCTGTTAAAATTCCTGGGCTGTGACCTGTTCCTTCCTTAGCTCCTTTTCTCCTCTTTTCCTCCCTCATCCTGTCATAGCTGGGTCTTATACTTTGTTTCTTTTCTCCTGTTTGTTAGTCCTTAGTTTTGCTTTCTTCAATGATGGTTGGTCAGTGTGTTTGTATGTCAGCTCCAGCTGATAGATGCAAGCCCACTTGTGTTCTGAAATAGCCCACACTCTACTCTTCTCTAACAAGAAACAGACTCAGACTTTGTGAATGTGTGTGTGTGTGTGTGTGTGTGTGTGTGTGTGTGTGTGTGTGTGTGTGTGTGTGTGTGTGTGTGTGTGTGTGTGTGTGTGTGTGTGTGTGTGTGTGTGTGTGTGTGTGTGTGCGTGTACACAGAGGTCTGACTAAACAAAGCAAGGGCACTTCAATTGCTGGGGCCACAGAAAGCTTATTTCCCCTTCATCACTCCTACCCTGATCCCTTGTTACACACACACACACACACACACATACAGACCAGAGCAGGAAGCACGGTCCCTGAGGGAGGGAGGAGGGGTCAGGAGGAGGGGATGCATAAACGCCCCCTCCCTCCTAGCAAAGCTACAGGAGTGGAGGAAACTTAACTTTACACACTTTCTCTTCACCAACACACACACACACACACACACACATGCCTACAGATGGTGAACACCCACCAACTCATAACATTCTGTTCCCCTGCGTCTGGGAGGATTTAAGATACACACATGCTGTGGAGTACGTCTTGGGGAAACTTTCTCGCCCAGCTGGCTTTGGCTCCATTTAAAGTGGATCTGATGGTTCATAAAGGGGACGGAAAAGAGAAAAAAAAAATTCAAGCAGAGGGAAGAAAGCCTCCTCCCTCTCACACTGTCTTTCTTCAGAGTGAGGTCATCCAGCGAAGGGATCCACTGTGGACAAGACCGCCTGGTCTGGACCTGATCAGAGACTAGGTCCTTTTCTCTCCCTCCACCTCCTTCTCTGTGTCTAACTCCTCCTCTTCATCAGCTTTTTTTTTCTCCTCTCCCTTCGTATCCATTGCATTTTCTCTCAAAACAAATTGGAACATACAAAGAAGAGAATAGAGGATTTGGCTGAAGGCTGTGTGGATTCATGTGAAGCATGTTTTTGTGTGAGCAGCGCTGAAGTGTATGCTTCTCCTAAACCTCAGGTGTTCCAATGGCGTCAGTTGGAGAACCTCTACTTCAGAGAGAAGAAGTTTTCAGTGGAAGTTCATGACCCCAGGAGGTAAATTTATATCACAAATTGAACTGAGTAACTGAGTGTTGAACTGCATGATACCAGTTCCACTTTAGTAATTGAATGCTATTGCCATTGAATTTTCTGCGGCTCATATTTGGAAGTGATAGAATTTTCCCTCAGTTATGGACACCTTCCAGTAGCTTTTACTGTAAATTACCACTGTGCCATATGTGAATGTGTTACGATTCAAACTACAGGAAAGGAAAGGAGAGATTGGAATCTAATTCAGTAATGGTTGCAGCATTTGTCTTGGCAATTGAGCAAGATATTGGGGATGTCCCGGTGGAGCCTGACATAGATTGATAGGCTGATTATTAACACACTTGTGCAGCCACATGCATGCACAAACACGTGCTCTTTCACACTTACACACACACAAACACACACACACACACACTCAGGATAAACCCTTGATAGTTGACCACAGAAGGATAGATGGCTGCGCGATAGCTGTTTTGTGGAGGAAGTGACCTCTCTTGTGTTTATTTAACATGGCTATATATGTGGAGTGTTATTCTACAGACAGAGGGAAGGAGGGAATGGGAGAAAAAGACAGACAGGGTGAAACAGAGAGCAGTGATGTTTTCTTTAAAAGAAGCTGTCATTAGGGTGAGCTGGTCTGTTGCTCAGCTACAGATGTGTGTTTAAATAAGGATGAGTAAACAATGGGGAACATCGTGTGTGGCTTTGCAAAAGAATATCTCTTATCAGGTTTGCTCTCTCAAGCTTCTAATGTTTTTTCCCTCGCTTACTGTAACAGCCGCAGTAGTAGTCGTAGTAGTGGTAGTGGTGGTGGAGTTGTCGGGTCGGAGTGTTTTCACTGTTGTAAATATGTAGCCATCTTTTGTATTCAGTGTATATAAGGAGGCCTTGTGTCCGCTCCTACTGTAGGGCGTCGGTGACAAGAAGGACGTTTGGCCACAGTGGCATCGCTGTGCATACGTGGTACGCCTGTCCGGCCCTCATCAAGTCCATCTGGGCCATGGCTATCAGCCAACACCAGTTCTACCTGGACCGCAAGCAGAGCAAGGTCAGTCAGGCCCACCACAAACACACTCACACCACAGACCACAGACAGGATTAGAGATGTACAAGAGATACAGCAAACTCAGCAAGCATGGTCAGCAAGAGTGTTGCAATTAAACTGCTGCATGGTGTGCTTTGACAAACCCTCTTCATTCTTGTCTTTCCAGTCTAAGATCCATGCTGCGCGGAGTTTGAGTGAGATCGCTATAGACCTTACGGAAACAGGAACTCTGAAGACCTCCAAACTTGCCAACATGGGAAGCAAGGGCAAAATTATAAGTGGCAGCAGTGGCAGTCTGCTCTCGTCAGGTCAGTACATGGTCAGTGTGTGGGACTGTGCTTGAGAGAGAAGGAGAAACAGATTGTGACACAGGGGGAGAGAGAGATTGCTTTGTGTGCGTATTAGTCTTTGTGTAGGGGTGAGGGGGAGTCTTGACAACTGAAGCGACAGAAACAGCTGCTTCTGGAAAGAGGCCATCGATTCTGTGCTGACATTTCTCACACACATACTGTACACACACCCCACCCAGTGTCTTTCTGTATGTATGGAACACCACACCCACTCTCCATGTCACACAGACTCATCCTCCAGAGGCCCCCTGCCCCCTCTAAATTTAGTGGGTGAGGGAATGAAAAGGGCAGCGGGGCAGTGTACAACTTTGCCATGGCCTTTAAAACAATGCTTATCCGTGCTGAACAAGTAATGAGTGTGACAGAAAGATTTGTACATGAACCACATTTACAGTAGAAAGGAGAATGCCCTTTTAAACCCAGACAGCCATGTAAACTGTGTTGCATGCTAGGAAAGCGAGTGCAGTAATTGGCTGAAAAGTCCTGAAACTTGATTAGCTACTGCTGCATTATTCACTTACAAAATGACATGCACTAGACCAAAGCAGCATCAGTTATGATTGAACAGGCAAGCATGTGTGTCTGTACATGGCTGTGGGCTCATCTATTTCAATTATAGCACCCAATCAATTACTGTTTCCAGGAAAGAAGAACACTATTCTCTTTCAGTAAAAAGGTCCTGCATGCTCTCCTCATTTTCATCACTCCACAGCTCATCTTCCTGATTGGATCGGTTTATTACTTTTCCTTCTTTTCTTAGTATAGATACGCTCTCTAGTCTACCCTCTCTGGTCCCTCCCCCTCCCTGTCCCCTGTCATACAGGGCGTCTCTGTCTTATCTGTCTGTGTCTTGTCACTTGTCTCCTTGGTGTTGTGTCAGTATGTTGATTTCATGATCCACTGCTGACTGGAGGCCATCTCTGCCCTGCAACATAAACATGTCACAGGAACTGTGATGCCACATCCATGCACCTCCCCTCTCCGCCACAGCCAACACGTCTCTGTCTGACCTGATCATAGTTTGTCTGATCAATTTAAAAACCCTTCGTGACTGCAAATGAGGCGCTACAGAAATATGGCTGTTCAACATGACTTAACACACCAAACTGATTGTGTTTGAGCTGTAGGAGCAGTTGGATGGTCACTGCTTGCTGTGTGTGTGTGTGTGTGTGTGTGTGTGTGTGTGTGTGTGTGTGTGTGTGTGTGTGTGTGTGTGTGTGTGTGTGTGTGTGTGTGTGAGATGGAGGGGGGGGGGGGATGTTTTTTTTTAACAAGGCATGTTGCAAATAAGACTGGCACCATCTCAGGGCCTTAGAGATTGTGCGTCACAGACTTTGTCCTAAACAGCCCCTTCCTTGAAACACTCACTCGCACAAACACACCAGTAAAACTCAGTTTCCTTATCGAAACGTTCCATTCACTTCCCTGTAAACATCCTGCGAGGATAGCAGGTGCACACACAATTTCTACCTCCCCTCAGCAATCTGCCTCAAAAGAAGTCCCCAAAACACAAAACACACATGCTCTGGACTCCTGCACTCAACATTATGTGTTGTCTGTACGCTGCAGGCTCTCAGGAATCGGACAGCTCCCAGACAGCTAAGAAGGACATGCTGGCAGCCTTGAGGGCCAGGCAAGAAGCTCTGGAGGAAACGCTAAAAAAGAGACTCGAGGAACTCAAGAGCATCTGCATCAGGGAGGCGGTATGGGAAAACACAGATTTGGCAAATGTTTTGAAAACCAGAAAACTTTTTAGCTCTTCTATTTTAACTTGTCTCCATGTCCACTTTTGTAGGAGCTGACAGGAAAGCTTCCAAAGGAATATCCTCTGGATCCAGGAGAGGAGCCGCCCACAGTGAGGCGGAAGATCGGTACCGCCTTCAAACTGGACGAGCAGAAAATTCTTCCTAAGGGAGAGGTGAAGCTGCAACTCCCTGTTCTCCACAGTAGCACTTTATCACACTCTACAATCTCCACACTCCCCACACAGGCCAAATAAAAACAGGTCATCTAGTTGTGCCAGTGTTTGAAACAAATACATACTACCACAAGTACCTGTATCAGGCACTGTGCTGCAGTACTAGAATATGTCGAATGCAATGCTAATTAGTTAAGATGGTTTATCTCCTTTTAACCCAGCTGTAATGTTAATGATACATTTATGAACAGTATGGGCATTATAGATCAAGGTGTTTAAAAGCTCTTGGAAGTTTTAGAGCGTAGATCAAGGGCTGTTCAGGATTATCTTCATCTAAAACCAAATACTTAATACTCACATAATGGCCGGGATGATGATTGACATAATGATATGTTAACTCATCTCTACTCAGTTGTTAAGTAAGCAGAGGAAACAGAGAGCACTGAAAAGCCAGTCTGAGACGTCTTGGACCTTGTAAAAGTAGTGTTACTGCATCTTTGTCTTTCTGTCTTTTTGTGCCACGGGTAGATTTTCCAGAGGAGCAGAAGTGCTAAAAATAGTCTGGCAGCATTCTCGCCACAGGAAGTGGTGATAGTAGGAGTGTGTGCGCGCCTGTATGTGTGCAGGCGTGTTTCGCTGAGGTTGTATGCTTTGAAAAGAATCCAGGGACAAAATATCACACAACTGCCTTGCAAGCAGAAAGATGTTTCTTAACTTACACTGAACACCTTAAACACACACACACACACACGCACACAAACAGAAGCTGCTCTGGCAGTAGTGTGAAGGGATTGTTAGAGCGAGGGATTCCTCGGAACTGAGGTAGTCCAGTAAGATGTTGACCCAAGTGAATACATCATTGCTGTCTCTCTGGAGGCAAGTGAAATCATTTGTGTTCTCACATTTAGGACATACGATTGCCATAAGCCTATTTCCTTGTCTATAATCACATTTGCAGGTTTCTACTATACTACAACAGTATGTCACACCATGTATTGCAGTATATGTACAGTAGATTATACAGTAGACACATTTTCAGAATCAGAAAACATGCAATATGCAATATTCTGATTCTGATACATTTGCAGCATGACAGAGACTGTTTAACTTGGTTCACCTAATAGTCACTGCTCCACAAATCTCAGGAGAAGTATAGAGGAGTGTAGGATGGATTGATGGAGAGGTGTTATTATTGGGGGACAGAGTGTCTCAATAGACTTAGACATAAACAGTGGTGAGAAAATGCGGGGCTGCAGCACAGATAAATTATTTCCGCAGTGTGTTTTCTCTGGCAAGGCTTTGTGTGTCTGTCTAACCAAATACGTAGCATGGGAGAGTTACAGTCTGAGTACGCGTCTGCAAACTAACCCTTGTTGTTTTTGGATTGTACCGAGTTTTCTGTTGCTAAAACTGTGAGCGAATCCAGTGTCTGCGCTTGTGTTGCTCAGAGTTTGCACTCATGTTTGTGTATGTGTGCTTATCCCAGGAAGAGGAACTGGAGCGTTTGGAGCGGGAGTTTGCTATTCAGTCCCAGATTACAGAGGCAGCCAGGCGTCTTGCCAGTGATCCCCACGTGAGCAGTAAGAAGCTGAAGAAACAGAGGAAGACTTCTTATCTGAACGCACTGAAGAAGCTCCAGGAAATTGAGAACTCTATCAATGAGTACCGGGTCCGCTCTGGCAAGAAGCCTACACAGAGAGCGTCGCTTATCATAGAGGGTACCAATATACTCCTATTTTCTACAGGGAAATTAAATTGTTTTCATATTTCTTTATTTCTATTAGCTGTAGTTGCCACCACACACAGCTTGGATAGTTAAGCTGACAAGTTCCAACATTGTTGCTTTTTTGATACATCAAAAATTTGTAAACATGAGGCTTTTATAGCATTTTGATTTTGTAATTGTACAATCTCTAACCTCTTGTCCTTGTTTCTCTGTTCTATAGAGGCCAATATTGGTTCTGAAGATAGTTCATTGTCTGACGCACTGGTTTTGGATGATGGTGAGTCTCTGTCCACATTACTCTGCAAGATTTTAACAATAACTCGCTGATTCTTGTGCTTTTTTCTCATGATTTAATGAAATCTTAATTGCTCCAACTTAATCCAATGATTACTCTATTTCAGATGATCCTCAAGTTACAGGTACTCCAACCTTCTCTCCAGTAGCATCGCCTCATAAGGGCCTCCCTCCTCGACCACCATCTCATAGTCGGCCCCCTCCACCGCAGTCCCTGGATGGCCTGCGACACCTGCACTACTCACGCCCTGACTACGATAAATCACCCATCAAACCCAAGATGTGGAGTGAATCGTCACTGGATGAGCCCTATGAAAAAGTCAAGAAACGCTCCTCTCATTCCAGGTATGAGGGAGTTTATCTTAACTAGCTTTAGAAAAGAGCTACTGTATATTAGTGTGTGTGTGTGTGTGTGTGTGTGTGTGTGTGTGTGTGTGTGAGGCTGTCCAGAATTATTTTAATCTAGTGTTAAACCTAGTGTCTTTATTATGACTATTATTGCCACCATTCACCACTCCCCCAACCGGTGCCGTCAGACACCGCCTACCAAGAGTCTGGGTCTGTCCGAGGTTTCTTCCTAACAAAAAAAGGGAGTTTTTCCTCGCCACTGTCGCAATAGCTACTGCTAATGCTTGCTCTTGAGGCAACCACTGTAATAGTTGGGGCTTCGTAAACTACAGAGTGTGGTCTAGACCTATCTGTAAAGTGTCTCGAGATAACTCTTGTTATGATTTGATACTATAAATAAAAAAATTGAAAATTGAAAATTGAATTAAACAACCACAAGTGCATTTAAGATGTTGTTTAGTCATCTCAAATATAACCAATCCAATCAAAATGAACAGTAATGTGTGTGGAACTACAATTTCAGACTTGGGTCACAGCCTGGGACAATAGTCTTAAAATGAATGCCTCAAATGTGGGTTCAGTAGATAGATAGATCATACATAGGTTGCCTACAGGTAAGTGAAAGGAGTATATACATAATAACATTCATGATATTGATTGATATTTTCCTTGCCTCTTTGTCAAGTCACAGGCGTTTCCCAAGCTCTGGCAGTGCAGAAGCAGGGGGTAGTAACTCTCTGCAGAGCAGTCCCATCAGGAGCCTCCCTCACTGGAACTCTCAGTCCAGCATGCCGTCAACCCCGGACCTGAGGACCAGGACCCCACACTACGTACATTCCACTAGGTCAGTCTTTATACCTTCAATTGTTTACCGGTTATTTAAGACCTAATCTCTCTATAACAGGTTATATGTAACTACAAAAATGGCTAGGAATGGCAAGTCTTTAAAACTCTCATATGTGGGTACCATTTGTACCCCAACAGGAATGGTATTACAGGGCTTACTTTCCTCTAGCGTTTCTTGTAAAAAAAAAAAAATTAAATCCACTATTCCATTAATTCTGCAGATGTGTTCCAGCTCAGACACGATATTTCACTTTTTTTTGTGATTCTGCATCTCACAGGTCAGTGGACATCAGTCCCACACGTCTGCACAGCCTCGCTCAGCACTTTAGGAACCGCAGCTCAAGCCTTGAGTCCCAGGGCAAACTGTTGGCGCCCGATCCTGACGCACACCCGCACACCGTGGGCACACTGGGCAGCCCTGACTTTTTCTTGGTCCCAGGACGCAACTCCAATGGCTCTGACCCACTGGACGACTGCTCATCCTGCACCAGCCAAAGCAGCTCAGAGCATTACTACCCCTCTGGGGGCCCTGGCAGCAACCCCAATTACTCTACTCTGGGGGAGGACTCACCCTCCAAAGCCAGGCAGAGGCAGAGGCAAAGGCACAGGTAAGGACGGAGGGCGATGCAGTGAAAGACACAGACCAGGACAACTCCTTTTTTGGCAATATGTACTATATATATATATATAAACAGTTCTTTAGTGAGATTGATATATGTGTTGTCCTTTGTTCTCTCTCCAGGTCGGCAGGTCACCTGGGTTCCTCTAACTCCGGTTCCATGCCAAACCTGGCAGCTAAAAACGGCTCTGGTGGAGGCTCGGGTGGAGGGGGGATGGGAGGGGGACACCACGGAGTCTACCTCCACAGCCAGAGCCAGCCCTCCTCCCAGTACCGCATCAAGGAGTACCCACTTTACGTGGAGGGCAGCCCCAACCCTGTGGTGGTGCGCAGCCTGGAGAGCGATCAGGAGGGCCACTACAGTGTCAAGGCCCAGTTCAAGACCTCCAGCTCCTACACAGCCGGGGGACTGTACAAGGAGGCCTGGGGGGGAGACGAGGGAGGAGAGGGGAGCGGCCGACTCACGCCGTCGCGCTCTCAGATCGTACGGACACCGTCATTGGGGCGAGAGGGTGGTGGAAGCGGAGCAGGGGGGAGAGCAGCAGTGTCTGAAGAGCTGCGGTGCTGGTACCAGAGGTCCTCAGGGAGCCTGAAGGAGAGGAGTCACTCACACTCGGGATCTACCTCCTCTGAGACAGGGTCACAGCAAGGCACTCTGGGACATGGTCGAGGGAGTAGAGTAGGGACACTCGCCAAGGGCTCACCAGGTGGGTGAGCTTCATTTATTCACATTAAATACTATCTAAAAAGTATCATTATATGTTTTAGATAAAAGCTAATTGTCAAGTTGAGAAAACACAATGCCCCGTGTGAGGCTCCAACTCACAACCTTCAGATTATGAGACTGACGCGCCACCTACTGCGCCAACGAGGCTCTGACAGCTTCCATGGGCACTAAAACTTAATTGACTCAACGATTTAACATTTACTTTTTAACTCTAAATCAATACAAAGCGTATTTAAAAGAGACACATTCCGGACTTGTGGAATGAACCCTCGCAGACTTTGGTCACATAACATTCACATCAAAGCCTCTCATCTCAAACTAAGGATTCTCATACTGTATTGTAGATGGCCCCATTTGTTTCTTACTTGGATGAAAATCAATCAATTCATAGTCGGTGCGGAGGGAATTTCTTCACATTGGGCACAGACATCCACTTGGACTCAAGGATGAACTGATTAGATTTAAAGGTCAAGGTCTCTGTCGTCTCGCATTGCCAGACCTTCCTCCACAGCGGAGGAGCTCTGGTTTATTGGCATTTCTTTAATCACAATCATCTTGGGCGGCGCTAAGCCCCGGACACAATGACGCTGCCGCTGCAAAATAGCCTCGGGAAGGAACTTTTTTTGGTGGAACGTGTGTATGTTCAAAAGCATTCCTACGCTAATTATGACAACATGTCACACAAATGTCTGATAGGATAAAATGATGAAGTGATGACATTTTGTATCTACAAGGTCAAACATCAACTTTACTGTGACATCGTAATGTTATGCAAAAATGCTTTTCTGGCCATTATTCCACGCCATAACTCAGAAGGGAGAGTGTGACCATATTTCACATTTGGTCGGAAACTAAATGAGTGACATAGATCTTCTGTGCGGCCGGTTTGAAGATTTGTGTGAAGCATCCACGTTTCGTCAAAAACTTTCAATAAATTTCTCTAAAGTCTTCACTGCATATATTATATGAGTCTGGACAAACGGAGGTGAATTGCAACCGGACTGGTTGAGACATACAACCGCAAGGTGGTGATTCTGATTATTCTTGATGTGAGTTTTAGAAATTAGAAATGGCACGGTTGAATGATGTATATGTCATACGCTGCAAGTGAAATTGGATTCATCCTAAGTTTGTGTTGAACACGTCTAGTAATACAGGGCTTCTTAGATTTAAATTACAGACATACTTTGTTTTGACAAATAACAGAGATAGGAAAACACAATGCCCCGTGTGAGGCTCGAACTCACGACCTTCAGATTATGAGACTGACGCGCTGCCTACTGCGCCAACGAGGCTTGTGTTCCTAGTGTCATGTGACCTTTGTCAAACATGACCCCTGGGCCAAATGAGCTTAGTGGCTCTGAGGCTACATTCCCCTGAACTCCCCATATGGGAAGCATAGTTGAAATTCCTTTGCCGCTCACCTCACTGTAGCCTCTGTTATGTGTGTGTGTGCTCTGTCTGTGTGGCCACGTGTCTCTGTATATGTGTATTTGTTTCTTGTGTTCCTCTATCTCATGCTGCATGTGTTGTATCCCATTTGACTAACTGTCAGTTTCCCCCATAGCTGCATCCCCTCACAGCCAGAGGAGTATGACGCCCTCCAGCGAACACGCAGCCACACCCACACCCACACCCCCCTGTAGCCCACAGCACATCCTCAACTGGCAGAGCGGGTAAGAGACACACACAAACACACACACACACACACACACACACACACACACAGCAGCAGCAGCAGCAGCAGACCGGGGTGACAAGATGTTTGAAGCCGGATATGAATTTATTTAGGACAAACTGCATCTTGGCTGCTTAGGTTCTTTCTCTCCATCTTTATCCAAACCTCACTCTAACCTCCTCACACGCTTTGACTGTCAGCTGATAATGTTTTACACTGTGGAACTAATCCTTAAGAATGATTTTATGTGATTTGGGGTTAACATCTATTTTTTCTCATACTCAAATGATGTCACTCCTCTTGACTTTTCATTCTATGCTGCTGTTTTGTGTTATTGATTCACTCACTGCATCGTTGCTCCTTGTTTCGTCACTCTTTTTCCTGTCATCTTTTTCGTCACGGAGATTTCTCTTATAACCTAATATTTGTCATTTCTTCCTCGTCTCCCTCTGTCTGCACTAACCCTCCTTTCCTTGTGTGTGTGTCCTCTCTCCTGGTTTAGAGGCACAGCAGACAGCTCTCCTACTGAGGACGTCTGTCAGTCTCCCCCTCAGCCCAGCTCTGATGCATAGAGGTACTGTCTGTGGTCTCGGCCTCTCAGTGGTCTAAACCTACAGTGTACTGTTTGGAAAACACAGCAGCAGCCTAACAGAGAGAAAATAACCTTGAAGCAAATAATATACGTAATGTGACAGCAGTGCCGAATTTACTCACTATCAGACTTTTATTTATAGAAATCTGTCCGTGCACAATTCTAAAAGTATGAGGCACTCATGCCACATTATTAGTAACTTTAATCATCAACTGTGGAGGACTGGCAATGGGGAATGTGGACAATTTCATGCTCTTTGACGGTGGTGGTATCTGTGTCATGTACTCCTTCTTTGGCTGTATCTGTATCTCATCTCTGCATGTGCTCTGCTCTGTGATCTGACATCAACACTGTGGCTAATTCCTTACAGGATTTACTAATAGAAATACATAACCATGTGCTGTATGTGTTGTAATAGAAAACAGTCTTTAATAAACAAACAATCTCAAGAGCAGGTAAACACTTGAAACCATGTAGTATTATAGAAACCAGTATTTATTACATGTCATTACATCGTGGTCTGTGTCTTCCTCTGCAGGTCTTTCAGTGACAGCTGTTTTCTCAGCAGCCCCCTGTGTTCAGAGCTGGCAGATGTGCAGTGGTACGGACACGATAAGGCCAAACCTGGAACCTTGGTCTGAGACCTTCTTATAGGGCCCAGAAAAGTCCCATTGCCCTCTCCTACTGCCTCTGTCCTGCCCTGACTGGACTGGCGGACTGGACATGAGCCTCTATCCTCCCTAAATCCTGCCCTCCATCCATCCCACCACCTCTTTATTATGCCCCTCTATCACAGCTCAGCTGGACAGGGACACACTTGCTGCGCTCTGATAAGGGCCGATTTCACAGGACAGACTGAGAAGTGCCACCTCAGCTGTTGAACTGTTGCCATACAGCCAGCACCACAGAGCCCATTCTTTACTCACCCTCAGCACACAAGCAAGGAGGAAAAGGAGCGATGGGAAGAGAGAGCACAGAAAAATATCAAACATACAACTCAAACTCAACAGAACCAACATCGGCCATTCCAGGATGTGTTTCATATCTTATCTTTGGTCCCCCGACCTAAACTAACTCCAGTGCACTGCCACCCAATCAGAGGATACCTGCTGGATTTGAGCCACCAGTTTAAAACCCATCCCCAGGCCTAAATGAACTGTGTTGGATTTCATTATTGCTATTAATGGTGTTTGTCTTTTTTGTTTATTTGTCCCAGCGTATTTATAAGAAGAGAAGATTACACAGACTTTTCAAAAAATCTGGATTAACAAACATTTAGATGACAAATTCAACTCCTCTCAGTTTAACCCACAACCAAAGACAATTTACTGGATTACCTGGTCACACTGGGCTGGGGTCCCTGCAGAAAAGTGACTGTCAGCCAACTGTATGTGAGTGCATTCACAGTGACAATATCAGGATGGTTTATGGGACTCTATCTGGGGTATTGATGAGGACTATAGCAATAACAAACATTGTTCAAGTATATGAACTGGTTTAAATCAACAGAGTGAATTGAAGAAGGCATTTTGCTGTGTTCTCTGCCTTGTGATGCTTGGAGTAAAAGATCATAAGTGCATCATAGGGAGAATTTGGAGTTGTGGTTATTGGGTTTGGCATTAATCTATGCTTATTTTAAGTGACTTCATCAATCATGACAATTTAATGTCTTTGGTCTTTTCAAGATTTCTATGTTCACATGTTTAGTCCACAATTACTGCAACATTTGATCCGGATTCTGCCTTTCCACATTTTTCATTTTCAACCCTGAAAGTAAAAGATTTCTAGCTGTTGACATCTGTTGGCATTACTTGTGTTTGATATTGAGTTTTTTCAGTGATACATCTCTGTAGTGAATCATCTTTTCTATCACAAGTGTCTCTTCTTCTCCGTTGGTCTTGGCTCTATACCGGATCTCACCACACTGAGTATCTGTCGATCCATTTTAGTGGCATTGTGCTTTCTCATCTTTCTGTTCATCTCTTCAACATGACAGGAGCATCCTGACTGTGCACAGACAGTCTGAACTCAATGTCGGCTAGAGCACGCACACTGACAGTCACAACACCTCATATTATAGGCATGCAAGGTTATAGTTTATCAGTGCCAAACATGTTGGTGCTTTACATTTGTACTGTAATTCAGCACTGGAACAGCCACTCATTCAAGCTACAAACAGTTCATCCCCACAGTCTACACAGCAACAGACACTCAGACTTCTCAATGATTTGGCACCAAGTATACAGTAGTAGGAATTCTTCAAATGTACTTTGAAAAGCACAACATTAACAGTGTCTATGAGGGCTGGACCTACAATAAGTGTGTTCTCATTTTCCACTCTCAATATTTTAACAATGAGTTATATATCAAAGTGCATAAGAGAAAACTAGAAAAGCCAGAACCACGGACAAGGTGTCACATGATAGTACTCTTTGAAGCCATAGGCAGAACAATTCTTTAACCCTCTCAAATTGGTGAGAATTATTATCTCACACATCCCAATCAACAATCAAATATTCAGAATAGGGTTAGAAAAGCACACCTGGTTTTGTAAGAAGGAAGTCGAACTCTGCATGTTTTAGCTGTATTTCGATCAATTTCCCTCATCTTCCCTCATCAAGAGTTTATGTTAAGAATCATTTTTTTCACTGTTGCACAAAATCTGAATTAATCAGATGTTAATTTTACTAAGATTATGACATATTCTACATCTTAGTGATAGAGAAGTGGATATGTTTTTTTTGTTGTTCTTATAGCACCATTATGTCTGGATAAATGGTGTATCATGTTGTATGGCATGGGAGGAATGGTACGCATCTTACCCTGTCCCTCATAATGTTGTGTTTCCTTTATGCACTGACGCAAGTTGTTGTAATCTGCCACTTTCTAGACTATTTAAATAAGAAGGTTCAACCCACTCCCTGCATGGTTGGTTCTCCAAGAGTTATCCACCCATGCCTGGTCACATTTGATCGGTCTTTCCCCAGGATTGAAACCAGCACTACCTGGTTACCATCATATGAATGAATGACTCTAGTGTGCTAAAGACACGATCCCATGCATGCCCTGCAGATCCGCGGAAAAAAAAAAAAAAAAAAAAAAGCCCAAAGACATTCAGCATTCGACTTCTGTTTGCTAACATTAGCACGTGTTGCTCCATAGTGTTTCCTCGACCCCAGAAAGTTGTGGTGATCTCTGACCTCTGAGCCCGATGTGAAAAAGTGTGACATCCCTCCCTCTGTAGCTCCAAACACACCATATTTGCTGTGCTCCATAGAAATGTATAAGGTTTTTGTAATACTCCAAGAAAAATGAACTAACTCTTTTATCAGTCTTTTCCTGTATGTACGGAGGGGCACTGTAAGGTTTAGTGGGGTTTTTAACATTCACATCATTGTTCTAACAATGTTCCATTTTATACGAACCAGTATTGTTTGTTTTTTTTCTTCTTTTTGTTCTGACATTGTAACAACCCTTTCAGGTGCTACAAAATGACCAGTTACTGCTTTGTCACGTAGGATCTAGACATCTTCATTGTTATCAATAGATTCAATTACCAGATGTGCAAAATACAGCATATTTTAACAGACAGTTTAATAGTAGAACACTTCCCCTACCAGACACTAGAGCATGTAACTTGATTTTATCAGTTCTGTTCAACTGTAACAATACATTAAAGGTGTTGTAGAAAAAATGTGGAATTGATTAAAACATATGTAATTCCACAGTTAATTTATTCTTTTTTCTATTAAAAATTTGTATAGTAACTTTACATTTTTCAAAACTGTGTTGTTGGAAATTGATGATGAATTTTCAAGAGGAGAAGCAGCGGTGGTTCTTGAGAGTAAGAAAAATAAATTATTGATGAATGTTCTCAAGATTATGCCTTTGTCCGTTTTGTTTGTTCTCTTTTCCATTTTAAAAAATGAAAAACATCACGTTATTTAGTCACTCACTCCCAGGTGGCTCAGATCAAATCCTCCCAGGCCATTCTGCTGAAAGGTCAGGGTATCAGTCAGACTTATCAAAGGGAATCCCCTCATGTAGTCGCCACTTCCTCTCCTCCGGACACACTCACTCTCTTGTCATCACATCCAGGCCTCAGTCACTTCCCTCCTACACTCTGGCCTCCCAAGAGAAGGAGAGGAAGGATTTCCTGTGGAGTCAAAGGAAGATACACTCTAAGATATTACTCATCACCCAATCTCGACCATGAGATTAAACAGCTGCACAAATGACAGGCTTTATTTTACACATTTTGTTGCTTTTGATTTGCAGGCCACTATGTCACGTGGTTGGCTACTACCTCTGATCACAGTGAACCATCTCTCTTTGTGTACTTTGTAAATGCAACGTGGACCCATTCAAGTGTACGCGTAGGAGATGCAGACATCTGAACAAATGGATTGTTTGTACAACTGAACATGTACACTCATATCATAAAAACACCAGCTACACAGACTACAAACACACACACAAACAGTAGTTTTGATACCTCACCACATAGAAAAGTGGTTTCTATCAGAGGAATCAGTTGTCAGGGTCTGTGAGGACACCCAAACTCGTAATCCTGCTTTCTTTTCTCCTTCTCTGTCCATTTACTAATGAATCCCATGTTTCTCTTTGTACTTGGTGTGTTCCCATAGCAGCTCTCCCAACCAGGCAACAGCTGGAAGCTGTTAGTCAGACATGCCGTGAGAAACTAGCTCCTCTGTGATTTTTTTCACTCTCACACTACAAGTCTGCTTGTGTGTGTGTGTGTGTGTGTGTGTGTGTGTGTGTGTGTGTGTGTGTGTGTGTGTGTGTGTGTGTGTGTGTGTGTGTGTGTGTGTGTGTGTTTGCTATAGGAGTGTTGTATGACCTTGCTTTATACCCTTAATGAAATCCTCCATCCTTTAAACACACCCTTTACTACTCTGTACTCTATGTACTTTTGGACATCCTTGTGAGGACCAGTGTGAGACATTTTTGCAACATTATTGTCCTTTAAGATGAAGTTTTAGGGCTTACACTTGGTTTTAGGGTTAAAATTAGTTTTTGGGTGAGGTTAGGGTAAAGGTGAATGTGCAAATTAAGAATTGAAGAGATCAATGCAAGCTTACCAAAACAGAACATTTATTTACACTCAATGCTCATTAGATTAAAACAGTACATTCCTTTGACACCAAGTGTGGTCCAAACGTGTAGTTAAATCAATGCAGCTTAGTGTGTGGCCATTTTCTTTCCAATATATGTCATTGCCCTATCCAGCACCTATACTCTTTGGTGTGCAGTCAGCAGACAACTCTACTGATTTTTATATTTTGCAACTGATGTGATACAATTTCATCAACTATTCTTACACTAAACAGTGAGCTGATTTGTGGATGAGACTGTGCAACACGACAGAACACTGGCAATGCTGCCCTCTAGTGCTGACCACAGAGCAGCATCTGTGAAAATGGGGAAAATTGCAAAACCTTAATGTTTTAACAATGTAAAATAATGAGATTGCTCAGCTGTTAAAAACATGCATGTATTTATTTGATTGAATAAGTCGTTGTTGTGTGTGATATACACAATTACTTTAAAATGCTGTTTATTTTTTGTAAGTTTTAACTTTGCTGTTGCAATTTGTTTATGGTGAATTTTAGGTTTTTGGGAATCTCAAAGGAGAAGTGATACTGAGGCAACGTGGCATGATATGATTTCACAATATCTAAAATAATTTCCTCAATCAGGATTGCACAAACTGTTTATACAAACCATACAGACCCTGATCAACAACAGTAACTGAGTTTACGCTGTGCAAGCAGAAGTGTGTCTTTTCAGGTCTTTGAGTTTCACAGACTGAATTCCACCTGTTCCAGTAGAGGCCCGTTGGTTTCATCAGGATCCTGAAAAGCAAAAAAACATTCAGACCTCATTAAATCTCTGACAATCTAGACTGGAATATTGTGCTTTTGAAATTTGATACTCTGATTTATTTCACTGGAAATGTACTCAGAGAACAACTTCCCACAAAACATTTCATCATTTGTCATCATCACAGCAAATCAGCTGACAGAGTTAAACTGTATTCCTGAAGGAAAAAGTATTTTATCGAACTGGAAATGACCAAAGCACCTAAGTTAATGGTAAACCAATCTCTCCATACATCCTACCCTACTATATTTACCTGTGAGAGGCGGCTGTAGGTCTGAATATGTGGAGGACTGTAGCGACGCAGTCCTCTCAACGACAGGAAAAGTATGTAGACTGATGCCAGAAAACACTGTACAGTAAACGCTATGGAGCTCCCCTTTGCAACATATGAACCAACACGCTAGTGGGAAGAATGGAGGGAGAGAGAGAGAGAGAGAGAGAGAGAGAGAGAGAGAGAGAGAGAGAGAGAGAGTAAGGACAGTTCACTCACAGCTCAGAAAGCATTTATTCCTACATATTCAGTATTTAAAAGTAAGTTGAAACACACTTTATAATGGTTAGAATATAAATGTGTTGTCCAGGCTTATTGGTGGATGTCTTGAGTTATAAATGAATTACAGAATCACCTGTTGGTTTGTGTTGAGGGCGACAGGCTGCGTAGACCTGAGGCTGTCGGCCAGGAGAGCAGAGAAGCCAAACAGTAGACTAAAGAGGTTCAGACCCATCAGAGCGATGATCTGTTCATGATTAATGCAAAATTAAGCGAGCGTACGTCAAGCAGCTGTTGACGTACGCAAAAAAAGTCACATTTGAAATGATCACATTAAGTATTTACCTTTAATTTATTAGCTTTCCTCTGAACCTCCATTGCCAGACACCCAGCAGCCACATACTGTAACAACACAAACAGTTATGACCCAATATATCTATCTCTCTCTCTCTCTCTCTCTCTCTCTCTCTCTCTCTCTCTCTCTCTCTCTCTCTCTCTCTCACAATGGAAGCAGATGTGAACTCACAAATAGGCCCGACCACACGGGTGTTGTCATGGAGACAGAGCAGTTGTAGCTCACACATGAATGGGTGACTGTGGCTAGTATGCAAGCTAAGGCACTGAGGATCTGCACCACCTGAGGGGAAACACATGGCATGAAGCAGGCAGACAGTTTAATAGCTCAAAAAGCTTAAAAACTATGTTAACCAATTGTTTGGACGAGCACAAGAAAGTAGCATCTCACCCCAGTGACTAAAAGTCTGGTATTAACCACAGTCCCAAACCAACGATGAATCCTGCCATTGATTAGCTCCCCATGATTGGTCACCTGGCTCAGTGGGCGAGTTGAGGGTGTCTCCTTAAAAAACACCTGGTACAACCCCTCCTGGAACATGTTCTGTGTCATCTGTTGTGGAGGAAAAAAGTAAACTTGTAGGGGGGAAAAAATGAATGCTGGAAAAAAATCAGTCAAACACAAACAAACACACACCTTTGATTCAGAATTCACACTTGATTTAGTGCCAACTTACCTTCCACCAAATGTTGTAAAGCTTTCCCTCATTTATCCACAGGACCTCATATCAACAGAAAATGTCATCTAGCTGAAACATGAAACATTTAAACAGATCGTTTTCTCACTGCAGCTAGTATTCCACAGTGTAGCAACAGATCCAGGGGGTCAAAGTTCACTTGAGTTGGATGATAATGAATGGTTGAAGTCCACTCTTGAGGAAGTGATACAGGGAGATAAATTGGCCGTGATAAAAGAGCTTATCAGCTTGTAGGCAAAGGTTACAGTGACATTCGAGGACTGGCTTCATTTTTGAGACAGGCTAAGATTATACTTTGTGTCCTAACTCCATGATCCACTCTCATAGATAAACATAACACTCATTACATCCTGCGCCCTTACCCTCAGGTTCATGTAGTACATCAATCAAAATACATACTAGTTTATAAAATACATACACTTCCCCAAGTTTACAAATAAATGTAAAATTATAATCAAACCACAGACACACAAATAGATGTATATTAATAGTTGTGAGGGCAAGCATAATATGGTTACGATATCATAGAAAGTATGTAAAAACAAAACAGAATTACAATAATAATACAAACTGAAAGGGCTTATTTTTATGTTATTAAGAAATTCCTCCAGATGTCCTCCATAATGTTTTAATTGAGAGATATGAGTCAAATCAGCCAGCCAGCAGCATACACACCAATCCATGATATTTACAAAAATAATGGTATCACTGCACCATTCTAGGTTTTAATTTCTTTACACATGCTGACATGGTCTGATGTAAGTGCCCTGTAACTATGAGCTCCACCACAGGCCTGCCAATGCAGTAAGCTGCCTGCGATACACACAGTACCCAACTCCATCACTTCAAATATTGTCCACTTTTACATTAATGTAAATCAGCTTTGAATAAGCCATGACTTAGAATTCCAGTACCATTAGTGACTGAAGCTGTTGCTCATAATCATCAGAGTAAACAATGTTTACTTTTGTTTGTGCAATCAGATTCATTCTGGCATAAAAGAAGTTTAACAATAATATGACATCATGGAGACAATCATGTGTGGAGCATGTGATGTTCAGTAAGTTTGGGACATGCATATTATTAAATATCATTTAGTTTATGAATGTCATTGTTCACCTGAAGAGTCAAGTAAACAAGCTAGTGCAATAAACAAGCCAAGAAAGCACTTCAGACCACAACCAAGGTTGGGAAAAGCCACAGAATGCAGAAAGAGGTCACACAGCACGCTGAGGACTTTAGCACCAGTGGTTTAGGCTCCGAAAGTCCTGGTCCTCATCTCAGTATGAGGAGTCGATAGAACTGAGCGAACCCACCTGAGCCAAGAAAGCAGGTTTTATTGTTAATTCCAAGTACAACAAAATGGTAAATGGGAAAAAGAAGGTTGTGAAATGTGATGTTGATAGATGAGACCAAAACAATAACTTCAACATTGTCATAAGCCAGAACTGGGATTGTTTATTTGCTGTCTTTGACATAGTGTGATTCTCTGTTAATGCTGCTTTTAACTTTGACTGATCCTGTCTTTATCAATACTCAACCACCTGGCAGAATAATGCAAGTTCAAGGCTAGATAATGTATGCAGTAATAGTGTTTCATCCACATAGCAATAGGAAATAATGAGCCTACAGTTTTTTATGACCTATAAAGAGCAAATTGAAAATAGGATGGGACCTATGATTGCGCCTTGAGGAACTCCACAGGTAATGTGTTGATCAAGAAAAGAGTTTCCAGTACTGACTGCGAATGTTTTGTCTGAGAGATATTATTCAAATAGTTTAAGTGCAGCAGTTTTTTAATACCCCAGGAGTATGACAACAGTGCTGGTTTCACTTTTAAATTTAAAGTGCTCATATTATGCTCATTTTCAGTTTCATAATTGTATTTAGAGGTTGTACCAGAATAGGTTTATGTGGTTTCATTTTCAAATAACACCATATATTTGTTGTACTGCACATTGCTGCAGCTCCTCTTTTCACCCTGTGTGTTGAGCTCTCTGTTTTAGCTACAGAGTGAGGCATCTCACTTCTGTTCCATCTTTGATGGGAGTCGCACATGCGCAGTAGCTAGGTCAGCACAGCTAGCTAGTCAGTTGCAGAGTATGAGGACGTGCTACACTAGAAGCTAGGCGAGCATTATAACGTGTGTTAAAAAGTGATGCACGTTTGTCAAGGAAGTAAAGGCTGGACTACAATAGAGCTGTTTGGAGCAGTTGGTGAACAGTGTTTTCTCTGGAAGATAGTAAGTCCCTTTGGGGTGGACTTTGGGCTTTTTCACTTTGTAAACCTATAATGTGAACAAAAAGATATATAACACTATAAAGGAAAGGGAAAAAGCCAAAAAGAAAATTATGAGCACTAACACATCTCTTAACAGATGCTAAGATAAACCTTTATTGATCCTCAGAGGGGAAATTCAATTATTGCAGCACCACAAGGACAGCAGTACAGATAAATAGAAAAAGTAAAATAAAAAATGTGTAGAGTTTGATGTTAGCCCACTGTAACTACGAGCTCAACCACAGGCCTGCTACATGCTGTGAACTGCCAACCACTAATGCTGTTCAAACTCACTTCTTCAATTATTACCCACATTTACTTGAATGAGATGAAAACAAATTCATTAAAATTAGAATTTCAATAGCACTTGTGATTGAAGTTGTGCACATTACAGAATAAATTATTGTATTTGTGCAATGAAGTTTTGGCATGAAACAAGTGAAACCATACACCTGAATAACATGACCTCATCACCGTAAGCTCAGGACACATATTAAATATTATTTAGTTTGTAAATGTCATTGTTTACCTGCACATTCCAACACATCAGTGCAATGAACAAGCCAGGAGGAGAGTCTTTCCCCAGGATTGAAACCAGCACTACCTGGTTACCATCATATGAATGAATGACTCTAGTGTGCTAAAGACACGATCCCATGCATGCCCTGCAGATCCGCTGAAAAAAAAAACCCAAAGACATTCAGCATTCGACTTCTGTTTGCTAACATTAGCACGTGTTGCTCCATAGTGTTTCCTCGACCCCAGAAAGTTGTGGTGATCTCTGACCTCTGAGCCCGATGTGAAAAAGTGTGACATCCCTCCCTCTGTAGCTCCAAACACACCATATTTGCTGTGCTCCATAGAAATGTATACGGTTTTTGTAATACTCCAAGAAAAATGAACTAACTCTTTTATCAGTCTTTTCCTGTATGTACGGAGGGGCACTGTAAGGTTTAGTGGGGTTTTTAACATTCACATCATTGTTCTAACAATGTTCCATTTTATACGAACCAGTATTGTTTGTTTTTTTTCTTCTTTTTGTTCTGACATTGTAAATGACCAGTTACTGCTTTGTCACGTAGGATCTAGACATCTTCATTGTTATCAATAGATTCAATTACCAGATGTGCAAAATACAGCATATTTTAACAGACAGTTTAATAGTAGAACACTTCCCCTACCAGACAATAGAGCATGTAACTTGATTTTATCAGTTCTGTTCAACTGTAACAATACATTAAAGGTGTTGTAGAAAAAATGTGGACTTGATTAAAACATATGTAATTCCACAGTTAATTTATTCTTTTTTCTATTAAAAATTTGTATAGTAACTTTACATTTTTCAAAACTGTGTTGTTGGAAATTGATGATGAATTTTCAAGAGGAGAAGCAGCGGTGGTTCTTGAGAGTAAGAAAAATAAATTATTGATGAATGTTCTCAAGATTATGCCTTTGTCTGTTTTGTTTGTTCTCTTTTCCATTTTAAAAAATGAAAAACATCACGTTATTTAGTCACTCACTCCCAGGTGGCTCAGATCAAATCCTCAGTGAACAAGTGAAACCATACACCTGAATAACATGACCTCATCACCGTAAGCTCAGGACACACATTAAATATTATTTAGTTTGTAAATGTCATTGTTTACCTGCACATTCCAACACATCAGTGCAATGAACAAGCCAGGAGGAGAGCTATGCAATCTCAGCTAAAAAGCCATAGAAGGCAGCAAAAAGAGGTCAGCACTCTGAGGACCTTGGACAGATAGACACAAATTTAGCAGATCTATAAATACATATAGGGGCATGTCAGACCCATTCTGTTTTTCCTGGCAGTGTTTCTGTGTCGTCCTCGTCCTTGTCTACCCAGCCAGTGTACAGGTCAGCCAACCTGCTGAAACGTGGTCCCCAGAGGGCCAGGCTCTGAAAGTCCTGCTCCTCATCCGAGTCTGAGAAGTTCATTGAACTGAATGAACCCACCTCTGAGCCAACACCCTCATAATCAAACACTAAAAGACAGTCATAAGGAGGTGCTTCGGGGTCACTGTCTGCAGCATGCAGGTTCTACAGGGGAAACATATTACATACTGAGTTAGCACTCACAAACATACAATGAATATTGTACTGATACATTTTGTAGATCTTTACGCTCTTATATTCCAAAGATATTCTTGTATCAAATCAACATCACTCACATCCTCAATGAATTTGACAGTCTCGTCATTGGCTTGGAGTTGTAGGCGGTAGCATGGGCGGCTATGGACAGTAGGAAACACATCAGTGCAGAAGACTTCAGGGCGTTTATCGAGCCGTCTGTGAAGCTGGCTCAGGTCATACTCCTAAAGAAAAAAAAGAGGAAATGGACAATCATTTGCGAATATCCCACTGAAACAACTCTGACAAACAGATGGAGCAGCCTCAAGAACATTTGTTTTTTACTTTAGCGTTACTCAGGGTTTAGGTTTCACAGGAGGGGGTAGTGTGATGTAATGTATACCACAGCATGTCTGCAGTTTGTGTCATGATTTCACCTGATTTATCCTCTCCTTCCTCTGTTTTATCTTTCTCATGTTGCATCACTTACAGTATATGGTATCTCCTAATATGGTTACTCCACACCTGGTTGTTGCTCTTCCACCTACCAGTTGCCCTGATTGAGCTTTCCATACTTTGCTAATCATTGGATCACTCAACACCTTCAGCCAACATTCATTCCTTTATTAGATTGCCTGTGTTGCTTTGTTGATGGAGACTTTGAGCCATTCTTCTGTCTAGTCTGCCTGCCTTTCCCTGACTATTGGAAAAAACTAACAAGACACCTGATAGCACAGATGTCTTGCAACAGCTGCATTTAAAACTCCTGCTCATACCCGGTCCTCTTCACCTCCTCCCTCCTCATTGTAGCAGAAGATGTGGTCGCTGGGTACGTCTACGAAAAGAGGGACATCCTTCTTCGATCTCCTGCTCCTTCTCAACAGCAGCAGCAGCAGCAGCAGCAAGAGCAGTACTGTGGTCAACAGAAATAACTGAGCAACTAAAGACAGAACAAATGTTGGACATCGGGTGAATAAAAAAAGACCTGCTACATACAGAAAAGACCAAAAATTGCTCCAAGAACTGAGGTTGCGAGAGAAGAAGTGTGCAGATGAGGAGCAGAACGTGGGATGAAGCAGGTTGAGACAGCCCCTTGACATTGGCACACTTCTACGTCCAGTGTGCTGTCTAGGTAGATCATCCCAACATCATAGATACGCATCAGCACATAATAGTCTCCAGGTAACAACTCGCGTTTGGGGGCCAGAGCTGCAACATTGCCTGCAATGGGGGAAAAGATGCAGAATTAACATAGCATTGAGGAGACATTGAGGAGAGCTCGGTTTGAGTTTGGAGTAAATATATGTTTATGTACATGTGTTGTGGAGAGTTGGACTTCCTCTAGCACATCACTGTTATCATTTCAAATGATACAGCATGTGATTAAAATGTTGCTACTTCGCAAGAATAGATTAGTAGTTTACATTTAAATGACAACGTCTACATTTTGTTCACTGTGTATTTATACTCTTAATGAGCTCTCTTACTTGTGGAATTGGTACTAATAATCCAGTTGATCTTGTGCTCTCCTTGAAGCTCCACAATAAACGGTCCAGCATGACCAGGTCCGTCTAGATCCACTATATCCAGCAGGGCAGGAAAAGGGTCACTATTGCACAGACTGGCTTTCTTCTGCTTGATCACAGGAGGATGGTCATTCACATCTAATAAACTCACAACCAGAGTGCCTGTCCCTGTAGACGGGACGGTATCTAGAAGAATAAAAAGAGAAAGTTTATTGTTTGGCAAATGGGAACGATATGTTGTAACAGTGTTGTCAGGTAAGACCAAAAGTATACATTTACCATTGTCATAAGCCAACACTAGAACTGTGTATTTGCTGTCTTTGACATAGTGTGATTCTCTGTCCATGTTGCTTTTAACTTTGACTGATCCCGAGTCTTTATCAATACTCAGCTACCTGGCAGTGTCATTATGTAGTTTATATCTGAAAAAATCAAGAGACACAACCTGTTTAGAACTACAACAGAATAGTGCACATGAACATAAACACATTACACACATACTGTCATATGTCACTGTCATACTGGCCACATGTTAACAGTGTGTTATTATTACCTAACGCTCTGTTTCCTGGCTGTGTCTGGGTCCTTCGCCCTGAGGTCGTCCACAGAACTCTCTGTTTCCGCATCTTCTGAGATGCTTACATGGATCTCGGCTGGACTGAAAACAGGAGGTTCGTTCTTGTCCACAACTGTCACATTGACCGTGGCTGTCGAGGTTGACACCCATCCAGAAAACGGCACCTCATTCGTCACCACCACCAGCAGAGTGAAGACAGGATTGCTCTCAAAATCCAGCTCCTGCGAAGTGATGGAGAGCAAGAAGGGAAGGATGAAGTAATCTGCATGTTGAGTAAAACAACAATACTTATTAACAGCCTGAGTGTTTACCAACCTTGGCTGTTTTGAGGATTCCCTCCATTTTACTGGAGCCTGTGGTGATGTTGAAGTCTCCCCTCTCGTTGCCTTTGATTATTGAGTATTTGGTGTTGGCATTTGGAGATCCTAACTCATCCTTGTCAGTGACCTTTAGTCTTATTACTTCCACCCCAACCTCATTCTCAGGGACCGATGTAGATATCTGGGGAAAAGCATTAAACTGTACTAAACGCAGTTACAGATTAAACTTATTTCAACATTATTATGAAAGGTTTAGGCATTTTTAACTCACAGATGTGACAGTGAATTGTGGAGCATTATCGTTGCTGTCAGTGACACTAATGATAACGGTGCAGATGGTTGTTAGCCCATCTCCATCCATGTCAGCAGCTTCGATGATCAACTTGTATTCTGAGTGAGTCTGACACAGGAAAGTGAGTTACAATGGAAATGAGAAAGTTTTGGAAAGAGGAGTATAGTAATTATATTACCTCTCTGTCAAGTCCGTCTGCCATTACACTGATCCTTCCACTCACTGGGTTTATGGCAAACGTGTCCTCTTTGGGCATCTGAGACTTTATCCTATACCTTATTATAGCATTGCTTGTCTGTGGGTCATCTTTATCCACTGCTGTTATCTTTATAATGGAGTCACCTGTTGAAGGCATCAATACAATACTATTAGGATTTGAAATTCACATTTTACTAAGTAAGTAAGTAAAGTTTTCTGAATCCTTCTCTCACCAACGTCAGCACTTTCGCTCACTCTGCCATAGATAGGGTTCTGAGTGAATTTTGGAGCGTTGTCATTCTGGTCAATGACATTGATAATGAGCTCCATGGGCTCCTCAGCCATAATGGCCTCATTCAGTGCATGGGCCCACAGCTGTAACACACACACACACACACACACCATTGTATATTCTAATAGCAGTAATTGCATAAGGATAAAGACATAGATTATGGAATTAACTGTAAAAGTAAGATTTTTTTTTTTGCTCACACTGTATTTGGCTGTATTCTCCCTGTCCAGTGGCTGGGTCACATACAGCACCCCAGATCGCCAATCAACAGTAAAAAACCCTCAGGGGGCTGATCAGCCCCTGGTCCAGTGATTCTGTAGGTTATCGCCACCTTTTCCTCATTGTTGGACTTTATCTAAAGCACAATAATTCAGATATTTAAGTCAAGGCAGCTTAAGTCACAGCAAATACATTTAGTGAATATGCATTCAAAACAATTAGATTTGCTTAATACTACTTTAGTTACCTTAACCACTAATTTGGGATATGGACCCCTGTCATTTTCTGGAAAGTTAATTGCTGGAATAACCCACTCCCTCTTCATCCGTTTCAAACTGCCAGAAACGGGTGCAAACTCAACGGTGGGGAGCTGCCCAAGGCCCATGTCAGAGTTTATCTATTTCAATCAGAACTCAACATGTCAAGTCATACTGTATATATAATTAAATCTAATCAATGAGCAAAGTTTAAGATTACCTCTAAATTTACCTCTAGATTTTTGCTTCTTGGTATTTCATTGTTCGAGCAGTTGATTCTGTTATTCAAGCAGCATGGCTGAGATCCTGCTGCAGCCAGAAAGGCCAAACACTGAAAAACAGATCACCACATATTATAACATGTTTTTTTTTTAATAATACCTATAGCCTACTATGATATGATAATATAGTACGTTTTGGGTGTAGGAAGCTGAAATGTTTCATATTTCATTATTAAATAATCATGAACTTTGTTTATACTGCTCAAAAACAGAATTAATCAATACACTAAGAGATGTTCAGTCAGAGTAAAGATTTTAAACAATAAATGAAGACAATATATATAATTTATATATATATATATATATATATATATATATATATATACTGTATATCTAGTGACAAATGATAAACATTTAAAAAAAATAAAATGATATAAAGGTGGGCTATGCAATAAAGACTGCACTGACTGCAGGAATGATACACAAGTTATAGTGAGCCACAAAATCTGGTGACTGAAGAAAGATAATTACTCCAAATATTAACACTCACCTGCAATTGGCACAGCAAAAAGAGCACCCTCCAAATCCTTCTCTTCCCCGTCATCTCTTTCAGTATAGAAACCCAGCTCTTTCTTTTTGCTTTGTTCCAATGGCAGCCTGCCAAGTCTGTGGCATTTACTAACCTTCAGAGTTCCTCAGTCAGTATGATTAATGGATCATCTTGTTCTATAAGCTGCCTGCGGCTACAGTAATCATGTTGTGCTGTGCTCCTACTGATGCGGAGTAGTTTGATTTTATCAGTGAATGGTTGGTGAAAGAACAAAGTTAGAGGTGACCGCAGGCCTTGTCAAACATGCAGGTGTGTTTATGCAGGCCAGCGTAGTGATGCACCTCCGACAGTAGCAGTGTTTACATAACACTTGAGGATCAGATTGGCTATTGTGACACTCAGCACTACATTTTGAAAACTAAATTTCCCACACAGGTTTGGATGTCAAAACTCTCTACATTTTGCAAAATCTAAGTTGTCCTCTGTTTTTAATGTCACTTTTTAATCCACGTCTCTTTGATTAAAAACACAAGCAACACAACAAAATTATTTAACAATTGTTTAATATGAAGCCTCTGCACCTTTGAGCTGTCAACTTATATACATTTAACAACCACAATGAAGACAGTACATTTACATAACATTAAAACTATACTTCACAGCTTACACGTAGGTAAACAGCAAAGTAATCAGAAAAATAACATCACAGATGGATGTTCTAGAGCAGTGCCTGAATTGGTCTAAAAAAAGTGTGAGTACCCTAATTCAGCAGTTGCATGACATGACATTTGCATACGTCTTGAATATATGTATACATACAGTATATCTTGTAGGGGTGACCCCGTATAGTTGACTATCAACAATTCGATCTAAGGAGGCCAATTTGACTGCCAGTCTTCTGAAAAAATCTGAAAATGTGGTTATGGAACAAAGGATCATTCCATTCAGCCTATATGGGGGTGCTGAATGTTCTTATTTCCACTTTTGACACGCGACTCAGGTGATGTATATAAAATGTCCACCATGAATACACTGAAGGATCAAAAGCTTTTCTCCACAAAGTCTGTGGGACAGTCTTTACTTGTACCTGCACTGCATAATACAACACTGAAAACTGCCCGTTCATTTAAAAATATTTTTAAACAGTTAAAAATATTTTTAAACCTATGTATGCAACAGGTTGTAATGATCATCCTTTTTGTCCCAAAATATCCAGAAAATGACAGCCTGGAGGAAATGTTGACTATGACATGAACAGTCTAGCAATATAAAAACAAAAAACAAAAACTTCTGTTAGCTGTGTCTGGCCAGGTCAGAGTTCAGATAGACCACAGTTACTGTGATATCGTCCCTGTACATTCTAGCTAGGTCCTCTGGCAAAGTGAGCAAAGAGGCCAGCCTCTCCTGGCACAGTTCTCCATACTCCCCAGTGCCCAGAGCATGTCTGATGAGGTGTGTAGCAGCGTTGGTGTCTAAAGCGGGGGAGGCACGGGCCTGGCGTTTCAGCAAGAGTTCATGCATCTGACCCAATTTCATCTGCCTCTCAGATGGAGAAACGGGAGCCTAGGAAAAAGAAAGAACAGTTAGAAAACACTTTTACAGGACAAGTTTACGATACAATAAATGAAAGAAACAAATTGCGAGGTTGAAGGTGAACGTTGTGTGCTGTGAATCAGCTCCTCACACAAACCTGTAGGTGAATCCCACTCAGGTGCTCTCCGACGAGTCGTACAGCCTCCTCGTTCCCTAGTTCATCCCACAGCCCGTCAGTGCCGAGGATCAGGAAGCGGTCCTGAGGTCTCAGCTGGTGACAGGTTATGTCGGGTGCCACATCCAGATAGGGTGGAGTTAGGTAGTTAGGTGGACTGTACTGGTACAGGTTGAGAGAGTCCAAGTCGACTCCAGGTTCCAGGCTGGCTAAAATGCTCTGCTGCAACTCATGGCTCCACTTGAATCTTACATCACCAAACGCACGGAGGGGCATCAGAACCTTGATAGCATGACAAAATCTTAGGATAAGGGACTTCTAAATCCAGCAATCAACTCATTGAACAGTGCCTGATAAGTGTAGGGTTGGGTAAGGTTGCTAATATGGCACCGGTGCCTAAACGACCGGTATCTACCGCACCAGATAGCAACGCGGATTTCAGTGCCTCATTTCGGTGCCACTGAAATGCCTGCGCTTCTCTCTGATGCTCCGAAACGGACGTTACAGGCAAGACGCTAGTTAACACTTCACTTGACAGCAGGTAACGTTAGCCTACCGTTAGCTAGCAGCTGGATTAAACACGGTTAAAATGCTGACAGCTACACGGTGTAAAGTGTGACTGTATTTCACTGTAGAGGATTCTGACACTGGGACCTAACAGTCTGCAGCTGCTGTTGTCGGAAAAACAACACAGACGGTATGTTTACTTGAAACTGGTAGCCTAAGCCTTGTGGTGCATTCAAAGTTACTGTAAAATATCCTTTTCCCATCTGGTGGTTGTTTTTGTCATTTAACAGCAACTTACTGGTGAAATAAGTTATTGTTAGGGGTGGCACGGTTCACAAAACCCATGGTTCGGTTCGTATCATGGTTTTAGGGTCACGGTTTTCGGTTCTGTATGGTTCTTGTTATTTTTTCTTTTAATCTTTAACACTCCATAAATATACTTCAGCATATGATATTTAGCTTAATTATCCACAATGTAGGATACAGTATTAAAAAATAGTTATATCATGTAATCATGCACAAACTGAATTTGACTTGACATTAAGCACATTACTGGGACCATCTCTGAGGAAAGCTAGGTGAAATTTTGATACAGCAAGAGGGAAGACATTGATGATTTCAACAAGCTTTTCATTTATTTGGCAAAAAAAAAAGAGAATGTGTATTGCCATCTACAGGAACTTATGTGCCTTTTTAGCACACGAAGATTGAAATATTACAGAATATCAATTGAAATAACTTGCATTTATCAAACTGCCAACTCCTTTAAAAGAAAAAGAGAGGAACTTTTAAAGCTATACGTTAAACGTAAAATACGTTAAACAAAAAAAGTTGTGATTTTCTTATGTATAGTTCTTTAAAAATAAAAAGGAAACTTGTTTTGGGGAGAATAAAAACTCTGGGCTGAATTTTACTAGTAACCTTACCAAAAAGGCTCAGGGTGCTGCAAATGTTGGTATAATATGAAAATGGCTGGTGGATTTAAGACAAAAAATAATAATTTATGAATGAATCAAATTTGAACATGTCTGTGAGTGGCTTGTTGATCTTTACATTGTTAATTTCCTATCCTGGCCTGGGCTGGGACTCACATTCATACGGTTTGATAAACTACTTATTGAACTTTAACTTATCATTGCACTTACAATAACGAGCGTAGCTGTCCTCAATTTAGGTCATCCTGTACGTCTCATCTCCGTTTTTTTCCTGCATCCACCATGTGTGATTGCGTGTGTTTGTGTGTGTGTGTGTGTGTGCGCGCATCAGTCGCGGGGGGAACTGAGCAGACCCGCCCGCTGCAGATATCCGACAGGATTGAAACAGCAGCCGATTCAGCGACTTCAGAGTGAAAAAACGGTGCAGCGTGAATTTATGTTAAAACGTATACAGGTTGGCAGGACGGTCTAAAAGGTTTTGCACGGTTTTGTCTTTCGCTGTACGTTTTGTTGGTAACTTGTCCACACCTCTTCTTTTGCGCGAAAGGGAAACACACTGTCTGAGGTCACATACGGGCACCTGACGGCACCAGGCTACATTGCGCATGCGTCGAACCAAGCGACGCACGCTCCGAACCGAGACAAGCGGACCGAACGGTTCGGATGTTTTTTCATGAACCGTGCCACCCCTAGTTATTGTTATAAGTTATTGTTATTACATTATTAATAAATCATTTAATTTTGACCATATGGCCTTAGCAATAAACAAGCCGTTCTTTAATGTCGCTGACTGTCGTTTTGTGCTTCTTCTTTTTTTTTAAAACTTTTTAAGTAGTATCGGTTCAGGCACCATTTTAAAAGTATCGCTTTAGAACTGGTATCGAAAAAACCCAAACGATACCCAACACTAGTTAAGTGATATGCAATGAAGAACTCTCACCCCGAGCAGTCTGTCATCTGTGACCACTGTGTCTCTCTCTGAGGGCGGGTGCTGGGCCTTGATCCGCTCCATCTCAGCCTGGTTCTGTGAGTTGTGGTCTTGGGAAAGGGGCAAAGCGCTCCACGAACCGTCCTCCTCCAGCACCCCCACTACTGCTCGGCAGTCACCGGAATTCGCCACGTGGATCCTGTCTGTGCCAACATGAGCCACGCAGGCAGTGCACCCAGCAAAAGCAACCTGGAGAGATGATGGTGCATGTGTATCAACATTGTGTGTGACTGTGGATTCACAGAAGCAGCAAAGAAAGGTTTGTGTTGGTACCTGGATGGCTGTGCTTTTCATCAGATCATTGGAAAAGGGGACTTGAGCCTCCAAGGAGATGTCAGCGTCGAGCCGTTTAAACGAACAGTCCAGAGCATCCAGAGGACTAGAAAAGGAGGTGGAGGAAATCATAGAGCGATACGGGAAAAAGAAGTGCTGATCATATGTCTAGGCACATACATCTACAGATAAAATGTGGATATAGTGTTAGAATCATTCACATATCAAGAGACCACAAGCTACTAACACGGTGTATCAAATAGACTAACAACAACAGACAGCAACACACACTTTTCTTTCTCAACAAAAGTCCTGATAGTAAAAATATATAGACTATATAAAAGAATATACATGACAGGTATGCAGATCTTAGAAAACAGGAAAAATCCCAAAACGCCAGTTGAAGTTAAAATGCACAGCAAGTGTTTGTTGTTATTGTTATTAGCTAATGCACAACAATAGTAAAATGGCAAATGAAGAGAAATAAAAACAGGCAAAGGGGTTAATTTCTTTGAAACAGGATTTGATAAACGCAACCCAAAGAATTACCCCCATTTAAGTTTGCCAGAAATGCACGTCTTTGTATTTACCTCATGCCTTCACCATGTTCCTCAGTGTCCAGTAATTCTTGCCAGAAGACTCTCAGGTGGTCAACGTAGAGGGAAGCAGATTCACGATAGTTAAAGTCTGTATGGTGTTTGTACCACTGCAAGATGGGAGGAACAGCTCTGCCATGCTCCATGCATTTCTCAAGCTCCTCCAGGATCTGCTTTGACATCATTGCAACTGCAGTGTAGTACAGCAGACGCTCACTGACAGCCTGGGCACATGCCCAGCCCCCATGGCCATCAAATACTCCAAAGAGCATGCCCTTTGACTGAAACAGATAGATAAAATCCTTTAATTTTACAAGAAGGGAGAAGGACTGAATTACAGACAGAGGGAGATAATGCATACCTGTAAGCAGGTGGCTGCACTACGACGATCCTCATTAGGTGTGTTAGCAGCCAACTGGTTGCTCTCAAACTTTTTCACAGCACTGAGTCCCCTGCCATCAAACTCTGGCACACTCACTGTCTGAGACACAGATGCACATACACACCGATGGACAGGGTTACTCATAACTGCAAATGTACTATATTGAATACTTCAATCTTACTTGAATAAAAAAACAACCCTTTTAATCCTACTCGGCCTCAGAAATATAATGTCTACTTTGTTTTCATATCCTACATGGGTTTTTTGCCAGTTTCCGAAACACCTATGACATTCATTACCTGCTCATTAGATCGCAGAATACTGTTGATTTGGACCCGGCTGAGCTGGAAGTCAAGGTCCTGATGAGTTGAGAGGTGCCGCCCACTTTGAGACCAACTTCCAGACTCCTCACCAGTGAAGCACAACACTGATCTGGAGGTAACGTTACCCCAGGATGAGAAGTGACATTGGTGGGCTGCTCGAGGCTGAGATGAGGGAAATCCTACGAAGTGGGTGTACTGAATAAACAAATACATTGTGATGACAACATATGATATACCGTAAATAAAACTGAATATAAAAATCTGATAATTAAGTAAGAAGTAAATCAGTGTACAAACCTGGAATGGGGCAGTACAAGAAAGTGTCGAAGTGTAGCTTGAAGCTCTTTGAAGGATGCTGGCGCACACACGTGACATCTCTAGCTAATAATGCAACGCTGTTCGTAGGGTGTTAGTGCTACGTATTCACCCCGATGTCTAGGGGGTAAAGGGAAATCAACATGGTTATGCTGATGCCGTTTCCCTCCTGTTTAAAAAGCGTAGCCCCTCCGTAGTTAGGATTTGGTTTAGGTAGGGGGGGAACAGATCTCGACAGGGAAACAGAGTTCGATACAGCACTTGACAATCAAGGAGCTAACGTTAGATGTTATGTGGCACAAAATGAACATCACACACAGGTGCTAACGATATAACGTTAACGTTAGCTAAGCCAATACCGAGCAGCATGACGTTAACGTTACCTCTCGTTATGACATTTCTGTGGCATTAATATGTGCAAGCTAGCTACGTAACATTACGTTAAGTTAACAACTATTTTGTACAGTCTATAGCTAGCATAAAACCTAAAGTTAGCTTGCTAGCTGGCTTCGCTCACGTTTAACATATTAGCGACAAACGTTATACCAAAACCGTTACATGAACTAAACGGACACAGATTAACATATGTTAAGTACGCAGAATAAATAACGTTAGTTGATTGATTAAATACGTACAAACTTGGTAAAATTACGAAAGAATCGATGTCTTCTTCTGCTACTTTTGGCAGTCTACATGCAAGCAACTTGTGGCACATTGCTGCCTCTCGCAGGGTAGATGCTAGATCGCACCTCGAAACACGTGTCGACGTCAACACGTACATACTGCGCAGGCGTAAACAGTGTGTTACTATGGTAACGTGATGTGCCGACGTTCTGTCACCAACAGCAAACGCTTAGCTAACATTTTGATAATTGACTAATGTTAATATGTTGTCTTGTCACCTTAACTCACCCTAACTTTTGTTTAATGAGAAGTGGGGATTAGATAAATCAACGTTAATACTCCTCAAGCAAAAGTTTGGACATTAGCTTGAAGAAAAATCGAACTTTGAAAAGCGACTGGCATCGAAGTTATAACTTATAGTTAGCTAGCTTGAACATTAGCTACATTTTTGTTCGCTAGCTACCGTTAGCTAGCGAGTTCTGAAAATAGCAACATATAATGCTAAATGCTAGACGTGGTTGAATAAGAGATGATATTCTTGTAATATTAAGTTAGCCATACTATTGTGACATTTAACCGTTAATGGTTTTTAAACCAGTGAGGCATTAAAAGAGTGACATGGATAATACAGTGGTTTACAGCAGCAGCCGTAACGTGAATAGTAAGTGACGTTGATGCCAACTCCAGATGTGCAACTTTTGTATTTGTATATGGGCGTAGCTTATGTAACATACATTTACAGATGTATGTCTGTCTGGTTAACATGGCCTTGCTTTTTCATCGTTCTGCTTTCAGCCACAAGGACAGATCTTAGTTTGCTGCTTGAGTGTCTGAAGTTTCAGATGAAATGTCCCGATTTGCAGAAACAAGCTCTTCTCGCCATTCACTCAATCTGTGAAAAGAGAGGTACAGTAATAGTGCTAACCCTAAACATCAATGACAAAAAATGGCCTTGCCTCTAACATCTCCTACTACACCTACAGCACCTAAAGTCAGATTTGTTGTTGGACACGTTTGCTGATGAATACATAATAATAAACTAAGTCAGTGATGCATTTACGTATTCAGCATTACACCCTGACATATCTTTTTTCTGTCTTTTTCACTTTAAACTTTCATTATTTCAGAGGATAATGTGGACCTGCTGAGAGAAATGGGAGGTGTGGCATTTGTGTATAACCTCTCCAAAGCCAGTATTGTTCGTTCAGATGTAAAGGAGACTGCACTATTTACGCTTGGCACGTTAGCAGAGGCCAATGGTAGGTGTGTGTCCGTGCGTGTGTGTGAGATTGTTGCTGAATCACAATTCAGGGCCGCATTTTGTGAAGGATGCAGTCCAAAAAGTTGTGTCCTTTGCAGCAGTTGAAGCCTAGTATTTCTTCCCCAAATGAGACAACTCAACCATACACGGATCAACACTATGAATTTAGGTGGTCCTTGTCATCTTGTAAAGTTGAAAATTTGCAAGTTTACAGGCAAGAAGTTGCCCTTAAACAGCTAAGTGGTACTGTAAATATCGGTGGTAAAGGTGGGCACCAAAACAAATAATAGGTAACTGGCAAAAACTGTAGTATGTTAATGTTAATCTTTTAAATTTTTCTGTAGATTGTGGGATTCTAAAAGCTGCAAAGGACACACAGGATAGTTTTGTCACCCTGTCCTTGACATACAGTTTTAAAAATGTGGACACCAGAGATTGTGGTCCTGAATTGAGATACAGCATATGTGTAATTTTAAGTATACAACAAGTCTGTGTACTGCCATATGTGCATAATATCATGTTTCACAATTAATGTTTATGTATTGGTGTAATGTAGTTTTGTAATTTTCAAGTGCAAGTCATTTTAGAGTAAATGAAAATTTTACTTTTGATAATATACTATTTATCTTTCCTTCTGGTAGTGTATTGCAAGAATTCTCTGTGCAGAAAGGAGACATTTGAAGACCTTGCTGGTTTTTTGATGAAAGAAGACATCCCGCTAACACAGAAGAGAGTGTCTGTGTATTTGCTGTCTGTGTTGGTAGCCAACAACAGTAAGATCAAGCTCCTCAACTGATAAAATGAGTTAAAGCTACAGGATCGGTTGTCCCATTTATGTGCAAGTTTTTCTGTCACAACATACATTTTCTTTGTTTTGGTTTAGTTTTAAGCTCATGAAAGACATGTCATGTGCATTAAACAAAATCTACAGTACTTTTTATAGTGTGTACTTTTACTCATGTGTCTGTGTGCAATTGCAGAATCAGGACAGACTCTTGGCCAAACCACTGGCTGCCTGGATATTCTACTGCAGCTTTTCAGGTATCTTGCAATTCATAACAGCAGACATCAGTTATTTAAAGTATGCCGGAAATTGTATTAAAAAAACACTCATATAAGCATATACATATAAGTTTAATAGTATACATTTTTGCAGGACCACTTCCCCTGTCTCCACAGAGGCTACTTTGAGAGCAGCTAATGCTACTCAAACCTACCAACTTTGGGCTTCTGTGTCTAGTGCTCTCTGTGGATGTGTCAACAACCCTCAGAATGGTACTGTCATCTGTGTATTTGTGCCTTGTACTGAGCAGTTCATATGTAAAACATTGATGTTATGCCATCTAGGCAACTACTTTCAAGTCAAATCATAGAGTACCACATACATCTATATCTGAAGTAAGAGCAACAACTGTTTTTGCTTTTCTCTTCCAGAGGACGGTCAGCGTATTTGTGTAGCAGCCTTTCCCATAATAAAAGTCTGGCTTCAGCAGATTGCTTTGCCACGCTCTGAGATTTTCCAACCCATATGTTCCTTCATAGCAATGACAGTTGCAAACAACTGTAAGTAAAAGGTGCCGAATGGCTTGAGCTAAACCTGTGATATTTTATGTTTATGTAAAACATCTAAATTGAAACAAAAACTGTAATTATTAAATGTTTATCACATCTTTGTTTTCGTAGCCTGTGTTCAGGAGAGTTTTTCTGCTTCAGGGGGTCTGGATACCCTCACTCTTGCACTGGTTCGTCTAGCTTCTGTGGCAGATACAAGCTTGTTGTCTTGCCAGCTTTCTGTCACTATATCCAAGACCCTGTCAGCTTGCATCACAGATAACTGTGCGTATCACTCTCACACACACACACACACACACACACACACACACACACATATACATACACCTTAACAGTTCGCTTAAACAACCAAAGTGTCTCCTTCTCCATTCACAATCTATTATTTGTAGCTTCCCTGGCTTCAGGTCTGGCTCAGTATGGCGTGGTTTCCCACCTCTTCTTCCTGCTGACTAGCCCACACCTGCACCCTGAGGACAGGCTCTCTGTTTTACTCACCCTGGGCCACTGCACTGAATCCTCTGGTAAGACTGCACAGTAGTGTGCTGTTGTGCCAACATTTTTCTGGCAGTGTTGGAGTGTGTTTCCACTTTATATTTTTATACACTTTCCACTTTAGAGAATTTCAACCACTGCTGCGGTCTTTTGTTTCTTCCTGTCTGTAGAGGAGCACCAGTCCCAGTTGGTGCAGTGTGGAGGCCTGCCCCTTATCATAACCCTACTCACAGAGGATACAAGTGAGGAGGTTAGGAAGGCTGCTACATTCATATTGCAGACCTGCAAACAGGCCAGTAAGTCATCATCGTTGGTTTAAAGTCACTCTGTGACATTGTTATTTAGCACTATTACTCAGGCAGTAAATACAGATGCTTCATTTGCACCATTGCCACAAATGTCTTTCTTTCTCCCTATATTTACTTGTGTAATGGGAAAGTGTGCATTTTACTTTTGAAACATTAAATAATTTAAAAAAGTTTTCTTTCTCTTGCATATTAAAGTGACTGACAGATAGTGGAAAGCATTACATGGCTCAGTGTAGCACAGTGATCTCGAGGCAATAAAGATCAGGGTTAATCATTTTCTTCCCAAACCGTTTTTGTTGTTGTTGCATTTCCTTCACTTTTTGCATTCCTTTCACGTAACTACAATTATAAGAGTATTTAAATGAGTTAGTTCTATAGCTTTCTTGATACATTTCTGAGAAAGTGAGATCTAATAATACATAAATAGAATAAGTGATTGGAATAATACGTGGGGTCAATGTAGAATATGGAGCTCTCATAATGACTTGTTTGTACTTGTCTGTAAAGCCACGTCCTTGGGAGTGCCTGAACTGACAGCGAGACAGGGGCAGGGTGAAAATGTGACCCCCCTTACAAACATGGGCGGCCTCAGGAGCTCAGCCAGAGAGGTGCTGCGCAGGATTGAACTGCTAGAGAAAAGACAAGCAAAGGTCAGATATACATTCCCACACATGGCGACAATGTAGTCGGCATGTAGCGTGTTGACTCATGATGTGTGCTTGTGTCCAGGAGGCTAAGGATGAGCAGGAAAACACAGAACCATTAACTTTAACCGAAGGGCTAGGCCAACTGCCTCTGCCTCCAGCTTTACTGCAGCCTCTGCAGCTGAAGGAGAGGATTAAAACCATTCCCACGGCATATAGACAGAACAGCACTCTTGAGCATGTCGAAGCAGGGGGTGACAACTACATTCAAACCTTCAGAAACGTGATCAAGAATAGGAATGACAGTGAACTGAAGCACACAAGCTCCAATTTAAGTATGCAGGAAGGGAAGGCTAAAACCAGTGAAGGGGATGTGTGGTGTTCCGTTTGCAAGGGTACTGGGGCCCTAAAGTCTTCCCATCTGCGGTCACTAGAGGGAGGCAAAGAGCCTCATATGGCAGACAGGTCAGTAGAGCTCCTCAGTGTTGATTACTTTTTAATGAGATAAGCTCAAATGAAATGATAGTTTTCAACATTACTTTTTCCTCTGTTTTTGTTTAGTCAGTTGTTTAAGCCCCCAGCTCCAGTGAGGCACAGTGTACCAAAAGAAATTAAATGTACTGATGATGAAGGTGAGAGTCACGGCTTCATGCCATTTTAACTTTTTTGCTTCAATTTTTGTTTTCACTAGATGTGCAGTTTCAGGCATGTTTTTTCAAGTAATATATTTTTATGTTAAGAGTTACAGCACCATGAGATGAGTAAGGTGGGGAACATCTCAGTGGAGGAACACTCACTCTCTAGTATACGGTGTGCAGGTAGGAGAACAAGATGCTGGCCCTCAGTGAAATGCTTTCCATCTTGTATTATCAAATGGTTATTGAGAGTTCAAGCAAGTGTAGTGTATGGGTCAGCCTTTACTATACTGTATTTTCTGTGTTAGTGTAATATGTTATTTTAAGCACACTTGTCCAGGCTTACTTTGGACACTTGGGACTGTGTAATAAGGCTACACAAGTAATCACCATTGTATTTATATTTCTAAACTTTAAGGGATCATTCAGTTACATTATTGTAAAGCCAACACTGGATTTTCACCACTGAATTCCTTACATCCTTGTTCTTTCTCTCCTTTAGGTTGTGTGCTGCCCTTTGAGGAGGTGACAAGTCGCACTTTTGCGTCTCTCCAAAGCTCCTGCCACCACAGCTGTGACATGCACAAGGTTCTCCAGGAGGCCACAGAGCAGTTCAGGACTCGTCACTTCAACCTTCTGTTCAGGAGAGAGTACCAAGACGACAGGGTGGAGCAGACAGAACCAGACCCTGAGAGAGTTTCAGCTGCAGAGCCACAGAGAAGCTGGGAGAACTGGAGAGGTAAGCAAAATTCAACATTTGCATTTGCACAGGAAATCCATCTTATGAAAAGGAGTAGTTCCAGTCTCCAGTTCCAGTTTTGGGATAATAAAGTTCACCTTGACCTTGACATGGTGGTGCAACATTAAGCACTTTGTATTCACGTTAAATATAGGAATGGACAGAAGTGTTCCTCACAGTTGAAGCTCATTGCTATCTTCCATTTGCTTACCCACAGTATTTCCCTGTGGATGCTCACAACGATAAAATAATAATAAAATGTTAAATGTGTGTGTAATGTGAAGGCGCTACAACTGACATTTCATTGTGCAACCCTGTTTTGTAAAATGACAAGTAAATGAACCTTGTACCCTTGTTACTACAGGGTGTGAGTGTGTGGAAGTGCATGTTCTACTTTTGTTTTGGCAGTTTTTAGACATTTTATGACATTATGCTCAAGTTCTACATTTTGTTACCCTGTTCCCTATAACCTGGTAAGGCTATCATTGGCTAACCTGATTCTGCAATATGGGCTCAATATTTTTGCAATTAGCAGGAAAAGATAGTATACTTATATTAAAACCTGGGCATGGGCTACATTTCAGACTTTGCCCCTAACATATGCTACATAATAGGTGCACTGAATTATGGGTATTGTGCTTAACTCATGCTTTCATTGCTTGACCGCTATAAAAGGCTGTATTTGTAAAATATGTAGACTAGTCACATCTCCTCTGTCATAGTGCATACCTCAGTCAAGATAAATGTTTAAACGTTACCAATGAATACATTAGATCCTGTCTGGAGTTGATTAAATATGAGAGAACCTTTCAGACAGTAAACGTGCCTCATGCATGATGCTGTTGTTCCAAACTGTATTTATGGTACAAGACATTTTTACTTTCCTTGTCCATTACTTCATAATTGTTACTTTAATATCCTCAGTTTGAAACAGACGTTATTGTCTTTAACTACTGCTATAAAATGTCTGATTTCTATTCCCCTGTAAAAGAGGTCTGCCTGACTCCCATACGTAAAGGAGCAGGGAAAGGCAAGCCCTCCCTGCCAGAACAACAGTGGAAGAAGCACAGTGGTAAGAACTATGCAGCAAGTGGATCTATATAGCTCTTTAACACACCAATGTCTTTAAGGACTGTAGGGATCTAACAAATCAACAATACATTTTCAAATATAATTTTGTTGTAGGCCACTAAACCATCATGCATGTACAATATTCTGTAGGTGTGTAATTTGGGTGTCTTCTTCTTCCATCATAGGCATCACTTTGACTCCACGGCACAGTGGAGCTAAAAAGCAGATATTCACCTCTCATAACAGGACCGGTATGTATATGACATAGTCACAGCTACATAGCATTTATTGTTGTCCTTGTCCTATTTTTGTCATATTCAACAGCATTGATCTCATCGCTCCTCCTCTCAGGTCCAGGCTTGACTCCCCTGAAAAGGTCTCGTCTTCCTGAAGGTAGATATGTGAGATCAGATATGGGTATTTACAGTAGATGGCTTTTAAGGGTGTGTGAATGTTATGATTGAGAGACTGTGGGAAGAGCTGTCCTCTGTAGTGTGTTTTTGGCAGTATACAAACCAAAGAGCAGAAGGAATGTTGAACTGCAGCCAGTGTTCTCACAGTGCAGGCTAGAGCTCGTTCAGAGCCGCACAGCTGTATTAAGCTGTTTCACACTCTGTATAACACACTGTGTGTGTGTGTGTGTGTGTGTGTGTGTGTGTGTGTGTGTTTGTGTGTGTGTGTGTGTGTGTGTGTGTGTGTGTGTGTGTGTTTGAGATTGAAAGGGTGTGCACTGATGCTTTTGTATTAAGCCAGTGACATGGTGTTAAAGGAAGAGGCATTTTAGTCTGTTCCATCTTATGATTTTGCATGTTCTGTACTTGCATTACATTCACTATACTGTAAAATAAAAGTATATATTTTGTGGCTGTATTTGCCATCAATCCTATTTTTCACCTTCTGCTTTCCAATTCTGCCAATTTCCATGCTTTTAGCCAAATTTTCTGTAGCCTAAAAGTGTGTGCTGTGGTGTTGCAATATGGGTGCAGAAGCACTGTTGTGGAATGCAGTCTTTCTGTGCTGTCATGCTGAGATTTACTGTATCTTTATACCTCTCAGCCAAATGCATTTCCCAATGCTCACTTTGTGTGAGTGCACACCTAGAACAGTTTTGTCTTCCACTGCACAGTCCACCTTTTTATTATTTCTCTGTCAAGTTCAGCAGTTTTTTTACACCCTTCTCTTCTTTTCTATTATACTTTTTTCTGTCTTAATTTTCTGCCCCTTTCTTCTTGCCTACTCTCCTTCATCAGTCATTCTTTCCCTTCTGTATTGTTTGTGCGGTAGCTGTATTAGTCATAAATGGTGATGTAATATTGCTTTTATAAATAGTAGGGCAAGAGAGAAGAGAGACATTGTCTATTTGTATTGAAGTCTGCGGACAGTTGATGTGTTGTTGAGTAACAGAATGAGTTTCTCAAAGACTGTGAGAACCTGGCGTCCTATCAGTCTTTTTCACACACAAACGCAAACTGATTTATGTTCCAAATACAGAGAGAAGAAAAGGGAATAATAGTGGAAATCCCGCTCCTAATGATGAGCCGAGAACTAGCACAGATCAATCTTCCACTGTAAGAGTTTAAAAGAATATTTTTTGTCAAAAATGAATTTATTGATAATTATATGGCTTTCTGGGTTTTCCAACAGCTTTTTAATGCTATAATTGTATGCTGTATTGCATTGAAGTGTAAAACATATTTGAGGAATACAATGACGAAACGTACAGTGAAAAGTAGCGATGCGATGTGAGAATCAGTTCCCATTTAGAACCAGAATTATTTGGCTCCGATACTACATTATATTATTGCCTGCACACTGCAAACAGTAATACTGAATATTTTTATTTATTTAAAGTGAAACTTAATCCATGGCACAAAGGAGAAAGATATTTAAATGTATGCCCGCATTTTACCAAATTGGAAAAAAAACATTGTAGGCAATACATGGGATTTCAGGGCAATATGAAAATCAACAGGTTTTGCTTGAACAACTGGCTGCATTGTAGAAACTGAAAATGATAATCTGACTTGGTCATCTCTTGCATTATTAAAAGTTGATCGGTCAGCTCAGAGTCTTAAAACACAGATTCCAGAGCCTCCTTGAATACACAAGCAGGACTTTCAAAATAGTCTTTGTAACTGCAGTACCATGCAATTATGACCTAATTTTGAAACAAACAGAAATGACACAACATCATATGTCAAGTCTCAACAAGTTGATTTTCATAGGATACTGAAATAAGTTAAAACTAATAGAGAGTGGGAAATCATTTTAAAACTGTACGATATGCTTTGAAGAATGGCTGCGAGTAATTTGTGCAATCAGAATCAGAATCAGTTTTATTGGCCAAGTATACTTACATACACAAGGAATTTGACTTCGGTAGATGTTAACTCTTTACATTCAACAAATAGACATGTAATAGTAACATACTGTACAATAGAGATAACAATATACATATAGGCACATATCAACACAATATACAAATATACAAATAAGACATAATATCAAGACAAGTACACATGGAGTGGGATGTAAAGTGCAAAAAGTAATAGTGCAAAGTAGTGTGCAAGATAGAGAGCGTTGTACCGAGGCTGCCATCTGTGGCGCCATCTTGGAACTTAATGTGTTAATAATGGGCTGAAATGTGGAAAACCACCAGTATGTTCTATAAACATTAGTCACACAGGCATCTTTAGCAGATGATTTTAAACAGGAAAAACATCTATTTTAGATTTTATTATTCTATTAAGTAGAGCTTTAGTAACTAGCCCATGTGTCAAAGAAGGCATTAACAGTTCACATAAGAGGCCCAGATATTGTACTGATTGATTACCCATGCACATGATATGTGTTCCATAATCCACACTCTCCTGTCCATTTGACAGATTGTCTTATCTTTACTTGAAGTTTTGCCTTTTCTGCCTTCCTTATTATTAATCATAGAGAAGGGAGAGGAAAGACTTCAGCCGTGAGGAGGTGCGTTACCTGCTGTGCGGAGTGAAGACTTACGGCTTCTCCTGGAACACCATCTTGTGGTCATACGACTTTCAACCTGGACGCACCAATGTTGACCTGGCCAAAAAATACAGGAGGCTAATGGCAACAAGAGAAAATCTCCTTAAGTAAGACATTTGATAGTTTTCTTTATAAATGGGAAATTGCCCTCTGATGAACTGCTGATTGTTTCTTTGTCTTCAGAAAGGCCCTGCATAATCCTGGTCCTGAGATCCTGGGCCAGCCCATTAATAATAGCTCCCTGTAAATAATAGCTCTGACTCTACTGTTTTTATGACTCTGACTGTATTTATTGGAAAAAAAGAAGTGTTTACTTCATATACTCATAATATATTGTACTCTCAGTATTTATAAAGATTTTTAGTACTTTGTATATGGTTTGCACCGTTAAAAAAAAGAAAAGTTTTTGCAGCTCTTCAGTGCTTTATATTGTTAATTGTTTATTTTTGTTATGTTAACATTAAAACAGGTATTTAAGATTCTTAAATTTCTGTCAGCTTCTTTGTCAAATACGCTTTTGTATTTGAAATATGCAAACATACTTTCATAAACGTTTTTTAATAAAAAATGTAGCTGCAGACACTACTACGTACATGTTCATAGAACAAAGGGTCACTTGAGACTAAATCAGAAACCAATGGGACTTTTTGTAAAAATGAATTGTGCCAGATTTAGAGTGAATTCGATGTATAACCTTTGAGGAGTTTTAAAATCCTTGTTTCGTTGTACCACCACCTATTGATGAATCACCACCACTGTGTTGCCACATATAGGTCTGTCAGATTTGATTGCAACAGCACAATGTGTTGATGAGTTGTGGCAGTAAAAAGACCCAGCCTTAAACACATTGGCAAACATTTATACTAATTATGTGTCATAATTGTTCTTTAGGCCAGATCAGGTTTGCTGTGTACCAGTTTGGATACCATTGGATCTGAATTTTTTAAAGAAGCAATTAGTTTTTGTTTTTTGTTTTTTTATAAATAATCTCAAACAATGTCAGAACATCTATTTGAATGTGATTTGACCCAAGTTACTGTAAAGTCTGTGTAGTGCACCATTACTCTATACATGCATTGCTTTTTTATATCTAACAACAAGTTACTTAAGCAAAACAAAAGAAATATATTTTATATATATATATATATATATATATATATATATATATATATATATACACATATGTGTGTGTGTGTGTCTTACTTCCTTGACATACTGTACAGTGTCACGGAAGCAAATACCAAGTTCTGTTTTCTTTGTTTTTGGGCTTTGGCCATAGTGTCCATAGTGAGGCAGGAAATCAACAAGGGGAGGGCAGACTCAAGTCCAGCACTTTTGTTTATTGAGCTGAAAGCCTCTGGTATGACAGGAATCACAAATAGTTCAAATCAGCTGTTTATCTATTCTCAGTGTGCATCAAGAAGCAGCTCTGTGAGTCTACTAACTGTATCCTCTACTAAAGGCTAGCTTGACTGAGATCACTGTCTGAAGAGTGCCTCTCCCTCTCCACGGGGACTCATCAGTGTGTTGCCAAAACCATGGGACTTACCCAGCTGCCATGCCCTGAGGCGTAGGCTGTAAAGGTTAGGTGTGGCTGGACCAGACAAATGTTTATTGGGAGTGGGACTTAATATGATGAAACTGTAGAATACATAAGTGATGCACAATGATTTTCTGATATACATTTAATATTGTATATCAAAAGTTAAATTGATGACATTGCAGTGCTGTCCGTCTTCATTCTTAGTATTGCTGTCAAATTGGCAAAGTCAGTTATTTTTTAAGTTTCATTTTTAGGCTTCTCATACCAATCCACTGACTACTTGGTCAAGATGTTGGGATAGCAATGCAGTGAGGGCAAGAGGAGTGCGGTGGGAGAGGCATGTGAGGAGCAGAATTCTCATGGACTGAAACAGTCACGCTGAGGACTTTTGACCCAGGCCCCCGAAAACCTCCTTCCTTTGGAAAGAATGTGGCTTCGTCTCTCCACTCTCGTCCTCTCTCCCACAAGACTGTGAGGAGGCACTGTCTCTCTTACATAATCTATGCTGTGTTGGCTGGAATTTGATTTCCATATGTACACTGTGTTCCATACGTGTACTGGTGTGTTACAAAACATGCTCTAAAATTGGAGAAAGCTCCAATTGTTCCAATACGTGCATTTAACAGATCCATGCTCTGCACCGGCAAGCTCAGTCTTGACGAGCTACTGTAGATGTTGTGACATCACAGCTGATGAATGTTAAGTATAACACCAACTCGCTTTTATCTTGATCTTTCCTATTTTCCATTCCCAAAATCTTCAACATAACAATATCTTGTAGTAAAAAAAAAATCAGGGACAATCACTATAACACATGTAGAATAATGTTTTTATTTTCACAAGCAAGCCACTACCTGGGTTAAAAGTTAAAAAAAAAATCCCATTATTGTAATGAAAATATATACAATAAAGACAAGGAATATTACAAAGTCCAAACATGATTATGTTAAGGCATAAATGTTTATTGGACACTTGTATGACACTTTATGTGCTATAAAGCGGTATGCATATACTGTTTCCATCTTTGGTTGCATTGCTACTGTCCCTTACCTATTGTTTTGCATTCACTTGATGCACATATCCTCCTCAAAAAGCTTTTGCTTTTCACTTTGTTCTCGATCAACATGACAATTCTTGCCTTCAACCTTTTGTCAGGCGTTGTTATTTATAGCAATGGCTTTATTTTACTCTCAAAGAAATTCATTTAAATTCTTTCTTGGTGCACTTGCATAGAGGAAGATCTCTATTGTCCAGCAATACACTAAAGTACACTGATAATAACCCATATGCTGTTATTAAAGCCCCACCAATACACATTTTGGCACATTTGGTTCATTCAGAAAGAGAAATACCTTTTTGCCGGTATAAGGCCACTAAAGTGAGTAGTAAAAACATTGCATCTGTGATTCTTTCAGAATTCATGTAATGGCTAAAGAGGGTTTCACAGAAAAATATCCATTCACTTATTTAATGAATCCTCTTCCATGGTTTCACATCAGCTCAGTTGAAGTGCTCATGGCATCAGGGATCTCGACATCAGCGGGAATGAGGTCAGCGGCCAGGTCATTTCCTTTCAGCTCTAAGTTCTTCAGCAGTCCACAAACACTTTCCTCGTTGATGTTGCTCATAAGCTGCTCCGAATTCCCTGCAGCCTCCACCTCCATCAGCTTTTCCAGAGGTTCTGATGTGTCCTCACTCTCTTCAACCTCAGCACTCTCTTGGCATTCCTTGGTCACCGGGATGTCTGAAGGCTCGTCTGCATTGGTGATGGAAGCCGGAATGTCAATAGGTTGGGGAGTTACATCAGGGACACCCAGGTCGATCAAAGGGGGTGAAGAAATCACTGGTTCAGGGAGAGACTCTTGGCTAAGCAGGTCTGTCTTCTCCTCCAGAGCCTCAGCTGGGGCTGGTACTGACTCTGAGATGGGTTCAGGGTCTGTCTCAACTTCTGCCTCTTGTTCAGGAACTAGCTCTGGTTCGGGACCTAGCTCTGGTTTGGGAACTGGCTCTAGTTCGGGAACTGGCTCTAGTTCGGGAACTGGCTCTGGTTCGGGAACTGGCTCTGGAGCAGGTTGAGCTTCAGCAACAGGTTTTGGATCGGATTCTGGAGGTGATGGTTCGCTGACCAGAGGCTCAGGTTGGACTGGAGCTGGGGTTTCCTTTGCCACAGGCTCTGGTACAGCATCAGTTAATGGGTCTGAGGCAGCAGGAGCCTCTATCACTTGACACTCTGAGACACATTCTTCAGTGGGTAAACATGCCATTAGTGTTACTGGCTCCCCCATCACCACATCTAGGTTCTCTGCCTGAATGACCTCCTGAGTCAACGTTATCCCAGCGTCTTCTGCTGGTTGTGCAGGCTCCTGTTCAGTTTCAGCAGTTTCAGCACTGTTGCCTAGGGCTCCTCGCCTGTTTAATTGGTTTCCCATGATGAACCTGAAGAAATGAGACAAATGAGAATACAATCATACTTTAAATAATGAAATGTCAAGTTCTAGTATTTAAGTGATTACAAAAAGTAATGTCAAGCTTTTTCTTTAGCTCAATAGTACATAACATTCCTGTTGCAGGCATTACATTACAAGTTGAAGCTTTTCTCCCAAATTCATGAATACGCAATTGATAAAGGTTACAATAACAAAAATATTAAAAATAGAAACTTGTTATACTTGTCAAGATGCACTAAACTGGTTGAGCAGAAACTATCCTAGTGCGTGTTGGTACATTGTGTTCTCTTTTACCCTCCCCGGTACAGCATGTACTATATAGTGTCTAGATTTGTGCGTGTCTATATAGTAAAAGTTTCTGGAGTGCCCGAGGGGAATTCTATCCATTTGTTATCTCTTTTCTTGCCTGCTTTGCACTGCATGTCACCTCTCAGATCTTAACTCCATTAGACAACCGAATCTGGACGCGTTTAGACGTGCACTGAAAACGTTTGCCAATTAATATCACGTAACAGCCCCCCATGTCAGGAAAACTATATTTGTGATTTGCCTTTGTTTGCATTTTCTAATTGTTCTGTAAAAAACACACCTTGATCCAGTTGTGCATGCCTATTAAAAGAAAAATGGATCTGCATGTCGTTCAAACTGTTTTAATATTAATGGCATGACAAATATTCCGATTGTAATTATTATCAACACAAACAATATCCGTTTTTCTAATTGTCATTAATTGTTGGTCAAAGCAAAACGAACAAAGAAACCCTTACAGACGACCCCGCCTCCCTGTCCTGCTGAACAGACTTATAACATATATCCAAAATGTAGAAGTCAAATCAGCTACAACAGTTATAACGGGAAGTACGTAATAGGAACCTACCGTTTGAACTTTGTTGCGTTTCAGAAAAAGTAAATAACGTTGCAGAGGATGTCGCACTCCCAACTTGGAGAAGACGCACGTCAAACTGTCTGTCGAAGCGCGCACCAGTGGAGAAGACTCCTGCAAATGCGCGTTCCCGGTCTATGCGCGTGCCGTACACCAACCCCAGGCCAGTGCACTTCCCGAGCCAGATTGATTTAACAAACGTAAGTAAACAACTCAAAATTAAACTACTCGTTTTACTCAATCAAACTTTATATCCAGCCATGATCACCACTAGTTTCAAAATAATCATCATTGACTCATGTTTCCAAATGTTTACCATACGTTTCAAAATGATCACCACTAATCCATGTTTCCAAATGTTTACCATACGTTTCAAAATGATCACCACTAAACCATGTTTCAAAATGTTTACCATACATGTCAAAATGATCAACACTAAACCATGTTTCAAAATAATTACTAGCTTTTTAAACTGATACTTCTAGCTATTTTACTAAAAGCTAGTAGTTTCAGTGTTGACTACAGTCCAATGTGGTCATGATGAGGAAGCTGATCAGCTGACCTACTGTTGGGTTAAATATTAAATATGTGACACATATATTGCTGTAGCACAAGTTAGTTATGCTGAGAAGTAGAGAACCGTCCCATCCAAAGCGGATTCTTAAAGATCACTCAGACGATACTGAATTAAGTTCATGCAGACATATTGAATTTGTATATCCTTTTCTGTATATAGCCTACTAACGAGCCCTCTTATGATTATTTTTTCCAAATGATTAAGTGTTTGTATTCATTTCTGTCAATGTGAATATTAAATCCCCAGGTCCGGGGACAATAAGGCCTAAGACATCTTCAGTTATGGCTGTTCTCTCTGCGAGGAGATCCACAGGGCTCTTTCTTTGGATTTTGGTGTTTCTCCTGCTCATCTTCATTGAGATGTTAACCTCTCTGGTGCTCTTTGGTGGTGTGTTCATCCTCTCCAGCGAAGCCCTCATCAGCCCCTTTCACTTTTGTCTAACACGTCAACATGGTGAACTGTCCTGCAACTACAGCAGACCTGTCAGTGGAGCTGAATCTGAGATAAAAATTATCATCCTTGCAACAGCGGTTATCCTGGGTTTGTACATCCCTGTGGTGCTTGTGGCCTTTGCCCTGATGACCATGCTGCTAGCAGCTTACACCAAAGACACAGCAACACTCAGGTTCAGCATGGCCTGCCAGGCTGCATCAATCCTACTGATGCTGGCTGGCATTATAGTTTTTCTGATACTCTATGAGTCGTATCTGAACTTGGAACACATGACAATTTGGTTCTATGTTTGTGTGGGTGTGCCATTTCAGCTGTTCATCATAACTGTGCTGACCGCCCGTGTCAGGGGAGAGGCTCACTGGGAGTAGATGGGTCAAAGTGCTTGATGAAGGTATTATCAAAACAGTGTTATTGTTTTTTTTACAATTCAAATTACATTATTATGTTAAATGTCCTCTGTTATGTTTTCACTAAATAGTGACCAAATCTTTTCTTTCGGGCATTTGCTGCTGAAAACCAAGAGTTTTATGACAGAGTTTATGACAAACCTGTTTTTTGTTTTTCTTAAATAGACTGGAGCATACTGTAATGCATACTGTAGTACTGTAACAGTGTTTTTGAATTCTACACAAACTGGTTTGTGTAAATGACAGCCAAGACAAGTGTGTAAATGAAAAATATGGCCTGCTTTTTATGATATGCGCACCTGGTGGATAGGTGCTCAAGAGAATAAAACTGTGTCAAAAGGTAATAAACTAAAAGAGTCTGTGCTGACAGTTGCTGGAGTCCACACATAAGTTTGGGCTTATTCAAAAAAAAAAAACAATTGCTAATTCAAATATTAAAGTACTAATAATAATTTATACTTTGTTGAAATTACTTTGTTGAAATTACAATTTGTGGAAAAAACTACAATATCTAGTGAACATACATTCTCATTCAAAATAAGTCATACTCTATGATCTTCCAGTACAATATCAATGTGCCGCTTAAATCGGTGGTGATATCAGGATACAAAAAGGCAACAGGTACAGCTACAGTATAGTGAGCATGAAATAGAAACTCGGTTTCAAGCGTTCAGTGATTTGCTCATGCAAGCACAGATCTTCTGGTTGAAGCATATCTCTCTAACTACAACTCTGGGTGTGTTTTAACATTACCACAGCTGCTGTCAGTTTCGCATTCATTTTTAAAGAATAACATCAAATGTTTTTTTGGCTTTCTGGTTTAAGCTTTCAGTAAAATGTTCTTTTTCACAAATCTAGTTTAAACTTTACAAAATACCATGTTATCTGTGTTAAAGGAATTTCCATTAAAGGAACACACTGACTTATTGGGACTTTAGCTTATTCACTGTAACCCCCAGAGTTAGGCAAGTCGATACATACTCTTCTCATCTCCGTGCGTGTTGTAACTAGCCTAGCACAGATCCTGGAGGTAACCGGTTGCAACTAGCCTACTGCTCCGAATAAGTGACAAAATAACGCCAAAATGTTCCTGTTTACATGTTGTGATTTGTATAGTCACAGGGTGTACAAATAACAAGGTCATTATGCTTTTACTATCTAGTAACTGTTGACTCTATTACTCCAACTCTGAGCGATCTCCAGGCGAACTCTGTTTCTCACCACAGGGCTTCAGGTGCTGCTAGCAAATCACTCCGCCCAAGTAGCAGAAGTAGCAGTGCTTCGCCTTTCTGAGAATATAGTTCTCAGTTTGTATACGGTTAGAAGACGGCTGTGTCTCATATGACCTTGTTATTTGTACACCCTGTGACTATACAAATCACAACATGTAAATAGGAACATGTAGGTGTTATTTTGTCACTTATTTGGAGCAGTAGGCTAGTTGGAACCGGTTACCTCCAGGATCTGTGCTAGGCTTAGCTAGCGCTGGGGGTGTCAGTTACAACACGCATGGAGATGAGAAGGGTATGTATCGACTTGTGTAACTTTGGGGGTTACTGTGAATAAGCCCAGTCTAAGTCGGCGTGTTCCTTTAATTCATGTGTGTACCCACAGACAGTTAAATGAAACAATACAGTGGGATGTAAAGGATATAGCAGCGCCATTAACATACTGCAGGATGCTTAATTAGGTTTTCTCACAGAAAATTGGGTTTTAGATGCTGTCATTAGAAGTATACACCCCATGTCGATGCAAAAACCTTGGTAACTTAAAGGTGTCAGTATTTCTATCCACTGTCTTTGGAGCTGTGCCAAATTGTACATCCTTGTCAGTGACATCCATTAAAGGATCAGTTCTCCAATTTGTAGCTTTATAGAGGAGTTGTTTGGTGGTACAAGAGAATATTTTCCGTTTATTGCACATGCAACACTTTAAAGCTTAGTGCACATTTCAGTGGTCAGGTGAAAAAGATTTCTCGCACAAGCCGCATAGCATCATCCTCCTCTGCTGCCTCTGTCGGCATCTGTGAGTGCTCCTCTTTTTCCTCAGCCTCCAGTCCAACATTCACAAGACCACCACGATCCTGTACTGGTCCTGACTCCTGACCCCCAGGTCCCTGATGCTGCGGGCTCTTAGTGTACGGCAATGTTTCCACCTCTGTAATGTCTAAGTCTGTTTCTGAAACATATGTCTTCTCCGAGGCATCACCGCAGTCTGAGGACTCCTCCTCTAAAGTCACCGGCTTTGCTATCGCCTTGGAAGTGGCAGTGTTCTCCCTTATTTTCACAAGGTTATCTACTGCCTTGTCTTCAACCTGTGTGGGAAGGTCAATCATTCACGTTTTACACAGTGCTATAGGGAATATATTGCATTTTACATCCACTACTAAAATGGTGAGATATGATTTAAAAGTGTTATTTTTTTATTTTACTTTTTTACTTTTTCCACATGCAAGTTTATCTGAGAGGCACAGACTGGGGCTACATTCAGGTATACTACTAAGTGGACAACATATGTTTTCCATGTACTTGAAAAAGCAATAAGCCACCATGATCCAAATGTAATTTTTGATTTGAACACATATTATGCATTTATTTTACACTTTTGATTGTTTTACATAATATGAACAACATTTGGATGTTTTCATTTTGATAGGCTATTTGATTCATATATAAATATCAATAACTTGGTCTGTTATGGCATTTCCCCCCCCCCCCCATTTCAAACGTTGAAAAAGAGAGAAACAGCGCCACCTTTTGGTCAGTCAGGAGATCCACGTCCGCGCAGGCAGCGTTGGTAAGATATGAAACAGCTGCCTCTACCAGCTCTTTCTCGTTCATACAGTAGAAAGCAGCCCTGAAAACACAGCCGCGCATATTTGTTAGTCAAAATGACTTAAGGAGCTTTAACTGAAGCATAAAACCGAGGCTTTGTCTTGGTATTTTATCAACTACCGTGTAGTTTTCTGTTTTCTCCTGCTCTTCAGCGGCTCCTTTTTCACGTTCTCTTCCTTCTTCGCCATCCATGGCGGCAGCGCCCGGCGGTGCCTTTCTGACATGTTGGCGTTATATTTTAAAACTTAACGTTATTTGTACATCCGAACAAAGACTACTGAGCTATTATCAGAGACAGTTAGTATGGAGGATCTTTGGTATTGGTATTATCCACCATTTAGTGAAGAGGAAACAGAAACAGAGGGTTTGTATTGTTAAAGTCACGTGACGTGACTACAATGGCTGACTGAGTCTTTAGCGCCTCTTAGCGGGCAAACTGCTAAATGCGCCACAAAACACCGTGCTACCTTCAAAATATGATTCACAAAATCGCATTGTTTTCAATAAAACGATTCCTATTTTTTTTACATTTACCTGGGTACTGTCTCGCACTAGTTTCAGAGTCCATTAGGAAAATTTAACTTTAACTTTTACCTCATTTATCTGTCTTGTTAAGCACTGTAACATCTGTTTTAAAAAGTGCTATAGGCCTAAATAAATGTATTGTGATTACTAAAGCTCTTCAATTTTTTATTTATAAACAGGTTTGACATTGTTATACCTGTTTGTCATCTAATCTATAACAGTGCACCCTGACATATTGGTAATATGTTTAGTATGTTTCTAAGCACTCAAATAAAAGTTATGTAAAAGAAAAAACTTTTCGCAATTAGGCAAAGACTTATAATAAGACATTTTATTAAAATAAGTTTGGTTTATATGGGTCCTTAGGTGTGAATCAGAAAATGTAGCCTACCATTATTACTGAATCACAGGTTGTCCTGTGATTTAACTGGGATAGTGGCACATTGCCCACATTGCTGTTATGTTCACATTACTGCTAATGTCCTTATTGAATGTACTCTACTTGATACTAAAATGACTATAATCATGTATAGTGCTGGCATAGGAAGGTACAGTATAATATTCACAAAGTTCAACTATAATTTCCAAATCTCTCTTTCTTTCTTTCTTTCTCTCTCTCTCTCTCTCTCTCTCTCTCTCTCTCTCTCTCTCTCTCTCTCTCTCTCTCTCTCTCTCTCCTCATTCACTTCCAACTCCTGCAAATGTACCAGCAAACTTACATAAACACACACACACACACACACACACACACACACACACACACACACACACACACACTGTACAGTTTATTGTTGTTGTAAATTAATCAGGGATGCAATAGTGCGCTGTGTTAATTAAAACTGTATTGCAAAGTCTGACCATCCAAATTCACATCTCTCACCCTGGCCTTTCTGTTCTTCATCCACATTTGCGGTAGCCTGCAGTTAAATATTTTGGTACTTATTGCTGTTCCTTCACATATTTTAATTGCCATCTTCATGCCAGTAACATAAAACAACACTTCCTTTAAAAAGTAAAATCTGTTTCATCATCAGCACCTCTTTTTGCATTTTTTTTCTCCCAATAATAATAATAATTATTATTGAATAATAATAGTTGTTTGATGGATTTTTTATTTTATTTTGAAATGCATTCTGGGTATGTGTGGACATACTGAAGCACGATGGCTTCTAACCCTGTGCCTTATTCTTACTGGCCGAAAGCAGCATAATCCATGCTAGTCTAGTTTTTCTCACTTTTCCCTCTTTTCCTCTCTCTCTGTCCTTTTGTCACCCTCTTTCAATCTCTGGTGTTCCAAACAAACTTGTATCAGACTCTCACTTTCTGACACTTTGATTCAAAGCTGCCTTCTCCCACTCGGCCTTTTAATTATGTCTCTAAATCCTCTAACCCTAACCCTTCCGAAGTGCTTAGGCCTTGATTGCAAATACCAGCTTTGTATATTTGACTGAATTAAAAAAGTGGGGGAAATGGGAGGGGGGAAAAAAACCTCAAGGCAAAGAGAATGTTAACAGCCAGATGCAGGCACAATGTCATTTCCCCTAAAGCTCTCATGTTCAGCGCATTTTATGAATGACAATTAATCAGAGGGCTGAACTGGTATCAAATGAAAAAGAAATCCTCAAAATCTCCCACCATAGTATTATCATTTACAACAGATGTCAACAGAGGCACTTTTTGAAAATAACTGTATTACTGACCTACATTTTGAAATTTATATAGCATTTTTCTTTTTATGTAACACCACTGAAAACTGAAACATTCCAACAAGCTCAAATTGAGAATTATATGACCAGAATGAGATGGTCTCCAGTGAAACACCCACCCTATGAGAGTCCTAAACAGTTATCTTGCAATGCAATCCATCTCTTTAGAGAAATATATATATATTTTTTAACTTATTATCATTAGCTCATTACCATTGTTAAAATAATGAAATTAATTATAAAAAATGATTTAAACATTAAAATATCAGTGAAGCACCTAAAGTGGCATTGAACTCATCCCCCTCCATGCCTCCTGCCACATCCACAGATCAGGCCGTGCTAAGAAGATTTCTGTTGGCTGATGGAGTAAAGCTTGTCACTGCTTTACTTTACTTGCTGCTGAATTTGTGGGTCGAACATGGCCAAAATGTTTGCTGAACTTACTGACACAAGAGCATCAGCACTGCGGTTTCGTTTGGCATTTGTTTGATGTTGATGACAGGATTTTTATAAGATGAATATTGTAATAAGCCTAATTTTTTATATTTCAGAACACACTGATCCATAATTACATTATGCGTACAGTTTGTACTATATGTATAGGGCATACTGCAGATTTTTGTTTAGTGAGAAGCTATTGTGTAGAAAACAAGTTGGATTGGTCATAAACAACTTCATCAGGAAAGCTCAGTCTGTCATTTTCTTATTCTATATCTCTTTTCATTTTCCATGGCCACCTCTTTAGCCTAATTGGTGAGAACCAGACTTCTAGTTGTCATTTTAGGCTTAACCCTGCTTTGAGTGAAGGTCATAACTATCGGCCATCTGGCCCAGGAACGCTTGTTGTGATTGGCCACATGGCATAAGAGAGCAAGATTTAGGAAAAGCAGAATCTTTAAATTGAACGAACATATTTAAATGGTCAGGAAGGGATGTTATCTGTTGGGAGAGACATAATATCATATCATCTCATTATGTTAACCAGGGCCATATTATAAGGACACACAAACAACTTCAAAATGTCTGACTTTACACATACAGCCTGATACCTGAGGAAAAGAGGATGTCATTATTACGGCTGTGTTTGCTGCAAAACACATGGGAGCCCTCCCAGTATAAAATCATGTTCAAAGACACAAAGCCCAATCTTTCAGCACTCATTCAGTGTGTTTATGTACATTGTTGATGTGCATACTGCAGATGTGTTTGATTAGAATATACATAATGTTTCTATTAGGCCTATTAACAACTTTTCTTTGTGACATGGATACTTCACTCCTGGTTTACTTCACATCTGAGCAAATTCTCAGGTGACATATGGGACCTGATTAACAAAAGAGCGTTGCTCCCCTCAAAATATTCATTTGCAACAGGATGCATGCAGTTGAGTCTTGATCTCAAAACGAACAAAAGACTAGAGGGAGCAAAGTGAGTAACACATGACACAAAAGGATTGCAAAAGGTGTTTGTGTGTGTGTGTGTGTGTGTGTGTGTGTGTGTGTGTGTGTGTGTGTGTGAGTGTGTGTGTGTGTGTGTGTTTTCCTGTGATTGCTTCTGATGAATTGGTCTTAGAAGATATCAGGCAGACATCACACACAACAAACCGTAGAGATTTATATTAATACAGAAGAGATGCAGCACTTCATGGGAGCAGGGGCTGAGCATAAACAGATTAGAAGAAGGGATATAAATTACCCAAAAACACAGGATTGGGATGAAAGTGAAATAGGGAGCTAGTAATCTCAAATATTTAAATTTAATGAACCAAACTTTTTTTTTTTCATTGTTTGGATGGCTTATATAGGATAGTTTTTTTCTGAAATTTGTCTAATGAGGTCATTTTTCTTTCCTGTCTTTCTCCATATAATCTGTTGTCATATGGGCCAGAGATAAGACTGGAGTTTAGCATCCGCTCTTCCTGCTGCATGATATCGCATAAGTCTAAATCTGCCCAGGAATGGGATATTTGTGTCAATGCTTATTGACTGGGGCTCCTGGGACAGTCTGGCTTTGAACCTTAAGCTTACTAAGGAATCATCCATGAGGATGATTACATCTCAAGTCAAAATTCTGTGTAGATAATGTTTTTGATGAACTGTCTTTGGTACCTAAAAGAAAAAGAAAGAAAAAGTTAAGTCATGCTGTTGGTACATTGAAGTAAAGGTTTTTATTGCTCTACTAAATAACCTGTTTTTGTCTCCTCGGCTAAGTGTAGGATTTAACACAGTGGGAGTGCATGAGGGTGATTAGTTATGACATAATCTACAGTTGTGACATCAAATGCCCATGGTGCTAGCAAAGGCAATAAAATCTGCTGCGGAAAAAAACAACACACACACACACAACACACACACACACACACAAATCAATGTGATGATAAGTGAGAAGTCACTGGGACGCAGTAATCTGTTCCACCCTATTAAAGTTGGGACTTGTAGGTTACTGTGCTTCCTCATCAACAGTAATAGGCCAAATCCACAGGGATTTCCTGCCAGTCACAGGCTCATGGTAACCTAATGACTTTTCCTCGGAAGCTGATAAAAGTGCTTTTCTTCTAAATTCACCAATCTGTTTTTTCCTGCACTGAGCAGATCGAGCAACAGTGGCATTGATTCAAAGCACGACCAGATAAATGTATTACTATTGAAGTGTGCTCGGGATTAGTTGAAGAGCATGGGACCTCTTGACCCTTTTGTTACATCTGCTGTTGAACTGCCTCAAATGTCCTGCTGTGTAATCCCTGACCTTAAAGATGACCCTTTTCCTTAAAAGGTCATTGTTTTTTTCCAGACATTTTCAATTATTTTCAATACAAGACCTTGTCCTTTCACAATAAGAAAAAAAAAGAAAGAATGGAGGGAGTGAAAGTTGATTTCACCCAGCAGTGTCACCTGGCTCACTCAACCGTAGATTCTGCCAAATTAAAGATGCTAATTTCATCCTTAAGCACACACTAATAAGAGCAACCACTTGCCTGTATAAGACTCCAATCAAAATGTTAATTACAATCATGAACAGTTTGAGATTCATTAACCTCCATTCCAATTTTTTGGCTCTGCGCTCTTTTGGTGGCTGCCAAAAAAGGTTGTGACATTACAAAAAATGGCTGATTATCTTTACATTACAGTTGACTTCTTTTGTTACACGAACAGTAATACATGAGTCTACAGCTGCTTGAGAAATAAATGTTAGTGCTTTTGATGATTATATGATAATTTGGGGATTGGCATTGAGGTAATGTTCCACTTCCACTGCAGTTGTTCTTCGTTATAAGCTTTAATTTGGTACAATCATTCCCGTTACTATTGCTACAAGGGCAAAAAACACACTATAATCGTGGTTACATATATGTGTGCATGTGTTTAATGTGTCAAAAAGAAAAAATGTGAATACTTGATGTCATTTGAATAAAACCTTTCTAGTGGCTGTTTAATTGTTATGAAATGATGTTAAGAGTGAACGTTGCCGAAACAATCTTACTACATGGCCCATTTTAAGCTGTTTCAAAGCTTTTGATTGAGATGAGATGAAATGTTTTTCCGAAGGTAATTATGATAGTTTCCTACAAAGCTTTAGTTGCATTTCACTAAGTACAAGATGTACTTTAATAACATGACAACTTGTTTTCATTCAGTACATGTAGAATCAGGCAATTTAGTTTTTCTGGGAACATTGCATTCATATCATAAAGTACTAGCTTGTTGAATAGGTCTTACAGAGTGAGCCCACACACATCCAGCACATTGAAGACTTGTTTTACAGAGCACTTTATTCAGGAAAATGACAGGGTTGCAGTGATGTGCATTGATAGTGAAAGCAAATAAAAGACCTCAAGGACACCTCGTATTACAAAAGCTTTACCAACATTACAGCTACTCACAGGGGATTAAAAAAGAAACTATTTCAATTAGCTTTAGGTTACTGTAACACAAAGCGTTCCCTAGTAGCAGCAGCAGCACAGGTAAACAGATTTAGTCTTTTGTTCCATTTTGATCCCTGTATCTGTTAAACCCCCTAAAGCATCTGCTTTCTAGGTCCCTGATTGCCTTAGAAGAAGGAGGCAAGACACCTGCATAGTTGTCATGGCAACAAATGCAGATTTTAGCACCTTTGATGTGCAGTAAACAAAGGTGTATCAGTTTGCCAGTTTGAATGTATGTTTACAAGTGACTGGATGAGTGACAGACAGACAGACAGACAGACAGACAGATAGTAACAAACAGTGATGGTCGACAGCTGTGGCATCTGGTCATCTGTAACAGCTGTATTCATAGAGGCTTGTCGAAGACTTGTCTTCTTTCTCCGCTGCAGTTCAAATGTCACACAGCTCAGGATGATGCTGTGTCTCAGCAGTGCTTACAAACCAAACACACCCCAGGAAATAAATTATTCATGCATCTCAGAGACAACACTTTCACTTGATTATCAATCACAAGGGAATAGTGTCATCTTTATGCACAGGCCCACATGATGCAACTTTATGATCGCACATATATTTTGTTAAATCACCCCGAGGCTGTTATTGCTGAAGAAAAATTGGTCCCACCTTACTAAATAATGACGGCCTTGGAGACTTTGAAAATATGGCCCCTGGGCTTTCTGATAGTATGTGTATTACTTTGTGTCTTGTAGTTGTTTGTGAAGTTTGGTGGCTGCTATTGTTCTTTTGTCAGGCTTATATTTGTTTTGCAAGTTTTTACGTGAGAAACAGAAATTCAAAGGAGCAGGAAAGGAAATAAGCTCATTATCATCAGAAATAAATAACACAAATGAATAGACTTTTCCAACATAAATAGCCACATTGAAAGGAAGGTTAAATCTGCTGCTTGTGTGAGTAGCTGTTGAGCAGTGGTGAAATGTAACTAAGTACAAATACTGAATAACTGTGCTAGAGTTTTATGTAGTTGTACTTTACTTTAGTATACTTTACACTTGACTAGATATATTGTACTTTTTACTCAAATACATTTATTTGATGGCAGTAGTTACAGTAATATTATTTTCCAGACTAAGATTTTATATACAGTATGATCAGCTGATCATATGTAAAATACACACGATGCATAGTCTCACTTACTATTATACAGGGAAAGGATCTGATTTGTTCTTCCATCGCAGCTGGTAAAGGACATTGTATCAGTACCATAACAACAACAAGTCTGGTATCAGTTTTTTGCCATGATAAACAACATTTTTGATGATCAAGTTATATTTATATGGTAAATTAAAATGCCAGCTGTTAAAGGTCGTATGTTGGCCCATGCTTCTTATCTCTGATAAATGTCAGTTTGTTTAGAGGAAACTATAACTGTTTGTAGTATGGATGCCATGAAGTGTGAGTGTGAAAGGCAGGGACGATGTCATAATACATCATTTGCACCCAAGCATTTGTCAAAGTTAGAGTGCCTTTTGCTGCCAGGAGCACCCTGACATCGTCCATATCTGTTAAAGTCGCTGATTTAAAGCTTAGTTACAATCAGCTAAAGAGGCACAAATCTGCCAGTGGATCTGGTGACAGAGCCCTGCTCTGCCTCTTGGAATAGCAATGCACAGGAATGCAATGTGTGTGACTGATTTATGCCCGGTGAGCTTTTTGGCACAGTTATCCTGTGTGTGTGTGTGTGTGTGTGTGTGTGTGTGTGTGTGTGTGTGTGTGTGTGTGTGTGTGTGTGTGTGTGTGTGCGCGCGCGCGTGCGAGGGCGTGCATTTGCCTTCTGGACACTAGCTATATCATACTTTTTTCATTACATTTTTAAATATGGGAATTCTTAATGTAATTGATCAATGTGGAGATTGAGAGAGGATTATCATGCCGTTTATTACTCGTGTATGATGATGCACATGCGCAATCAGCTCTTCCCCCTTCTCGCGCCAACTGAGCCCAATCTTAAAACCACGAGCAGCCGCAGTCAGATCCTCCGTCTATTTGAGAGGACAAGTCTCAGACTGGTAAACCACAGACGTGAGCTTTGCAAGAACTGCGTCCTTGCTCTGAAAAATTGACCTAATCTGACTTTATTTTTTCATTCTATAATGAAAGACTGATGATGAGTCAGAAGTTCATCAGGTCTTTTTGCCCCAGAAGCTTCTCTCATCTTGACCATTGGTATTAGGATAAAAAGGTGAAAGTTGGATTTTGTAACATTCGCTAATTCGTACCATTGGCGGAGGGATGTACAGTTGGACAAGTTTGAACTCAAACCCCAGAAAACGGACAGTTGAGAGGATGCATGTAGGTGAGTGGAACAATCCATATTTTCATGCTTTAGGGAGAGAGTCGGGAGTTTATAATCTTTGATAATCCCTTTCCGAGATGTCGTTCTCTTGGCAGACTCTTGACACATTTGTGTACGTTGTTCTGCAATCTGCATGTTGTGCACAAAATACACATGATAATGACATCACAAAGTACGTGCAGGGATATTTTTTATTTTTTTTTTACATCCTGGAGACACTTTAAAAAACAGGAAAACGCCAAACTAATCTCTTTGTGTTGAAATGTTCTCTGGTGTAACGCTTCATGGTTCTGAAGTGACAGCTCCCCACTTGCGCTCTATGCAGTCTGGTATAAAAGTAAAGCCACATTTTACAAGAAAGAAATAAAAACATGTTAAAAGGGGTAACTCTCTTTTGCCTCTTGCATCAGCATGTGATGGCGCTGTGCCTGGGCAGGAGGATTTGGGCTGCTGCTGCCTCAGTTCCTCCTCCACACACACACACACACACACACACACACACACACGCACACACACACGCACACACACGCACACGCACACACACACACACACACACACACACACACACACACACAATATGGTCTCTGTGGAAGTGGTATAGATTCGTTAACAAAAACACTTAATTCTTCCGTGAAGTAGCATGTCAGTCAGCTGGAGTGTAGTCATTTTTGCCATCAGTTAATTCAAAGAATACGTTGTTACAGTACCTTTCTATAGATTCATATTCGAGGTTTGGAAGTCTGGTTTCTTTATATATATTACATGTTTTCGATGCCCATGTGAGCAATTTACAAACAAGCAAAAGGTAACCAATAAATCAACTGATCCAACTTTCGGTGCAAGATGCAGAAAACAGACATTAGTAATGTTTGGGAAAATGTCTTAAACGTTTCAAACTGGTTCCTTCAAACGCTCAGCCTCATACAACAAACATTCAGCCTACATAATAACTGCTGTTGTGTGTCTTGCAGTTTGTGAGTGGACGTTCACAGCAACATGTCAACACGCTACTTTGGTGAAAACTCAAAACAACATTTTTGTGGCCTTGGGCTAGATGCTCTATGTAGGTCAATTTTATTTAATATACACAAATGTGGCACAATATATGACTTCATGACACTGACTTCTTTTTCTATAAGAAGTCCTTGCACAGTACCATGGCACACAGCAGATTGTCAACAGTTCTCATCCTCTGTGTTACATATAAACCTTAGGGAAAAAAAGGAAAAGGAGGATGTAAAAATAGGAGGAAGAGTTAAGCAAGCAGATGGTGGAAGCAACGCATCCTTATTTTCTCCCTGTCAAGCTTTTGAACTCCACTCGGCTGACCTGTTAAATATACTGTACATTCAGGTATTCAGCGGAGTGCACTGAGACAACAAACACAGACACAGAAATCCTGCTAAGCTCCTGTTTCCTTTATTCCTTGATTGGACTTTTCCTCTCACACTGTCTGCTTCTTTTACAGTGTGGGTATTTATCCTGTTCATTGAGGAGGGATTTGCTCTGGCACAAAAGACTAAAGGTACTGTAAGATTGATGCATTCACTGCACTCCACTGATAGATGGACTACATTAAATCAAGACACATTGTATGTTGATTAAAGATCAGTGAAGCTTTTTGCACAATTAGCTATACAGTTGCTTCCAATTGTCTTCAAATTGTACCATGATGCACCATCATTAAATATACATACAGATGGAGGTGCAGGATCAAAAGGGCTTAGACCCTCTCAACGGCCGCAGCAATCTCATCGCTGTGGAAACTGGGTACGGAACACAGATGGTGGCTCCTTCAGCTCCCCAAACTACCCAAAAACATACCCTCCCAACAAGGAGTGCCTGTACGTACTGGAAGGTAACCAACAACATGCCCCTGAGCCTAATAATGTCACTGCTGGGAAACAAATTTGAGCTCCTATTCAAATTTCTGTGATGCAGATTTTGACTTTAAATTAGGTCAGACTCCTCTGATGGGAATTAAAGGGAATCTGAAAATAACACTTATATTTGTAATGATGTTGGCATTTCCTCTTACATTGCTCATTCTAAATTGGTCCCACATGGTGTTTGGATTATTATTATTTAAGAAACAATATTGTCTTTTAAAGTGTGTTTGAGTACTGACAATATCTAACCAGTGCTGAGGTTTCCCCTTTTTGGTTGTTAAAGTACAAACAAGCTTGCAGGCAAAAAAAGAATTCACGGTGCATTCCTCATTAGCTTGCTCACCAAAGAATGCATCAAACGTTGTTGTCATTTCGTGCATCAGTTTCCCTATAATTGCTACTGGAGCCCACAAAACAGTCCTGGCCTACAGTAATTCTTGGGTAAGAATTTGAAAGGAGCGAATATCTTTTCCAGCACTGTCCATTATCTGGTGATATCCCTGAATCACCTCTGTGGCAGTAGATGTAACACACTGCTCTGCTTCCCTCAGCCCTGCCCCGCCAGAGGATAGAGCTGCTGTTCGATCAGACCTTCTACATCGAAGCGTCATTTGAGTGTCGTTTCGACCACATCGAGGTGAGGGATGGTCCCTTCAGCTTCTCGCCGCTCATCAATCGCTTCTGTGGCTCGGCCAGTCCCGGACTGGTTCTCTCTAGCGGACGCTTCATGTGGATCCGCTTCTTCAGTGATGAAGAGCTGGAGGGGATTGGCTTCCAGGTCCAGTACAGCTTTACTGCAGGTGATTAAAACACAGTGGGATGATTTATTGATCCCCGCATGACAATGTTCTCACTGCACCATCCTGGTACTCATTCAATGTTCATCCGGTCTTCTCAAATAACGCTTTGATCAAATGTCTCTGCTGTATTAGCCAATCAAATATCTGTTCTTCCACTGATGATGCCTCTTGTCATCTGATGTCTTTATGATTTCCCTCCAAAGATCCTGAATTTCATCTGCATGTGGGAGGACTCCTAAACCCCATCCCAGGTAGTGCAACCACACAGCTCAGCCTACTCAAATAATTCAGTTGTACATCTTTGGATTAATATGTGTTTGTTTTCTTCTAATCTGTTTCTTGTCACTGTCCATGCGTCAGATTGTCAGTTTGAGCTGTCTGGGGCTGATGGCCTGATCCGTTCCAGTCAGGTGGAGGAGGAATATAAAGTGAGGCCAGACCAGGCATTGGACTGCATCTGGACTATACGAGCCCCAACAAACAACAGGGTATGGTATGGCATGTGGCATGTTACAGTTTAACATTTTTGCCAGTTATCTAATGCACAAAAGCAGAATAAACTTCATTTCCTACCATTATCCATATTAGTGATAACTGGATGCTCATATAAGGAAAAAGTATAATAAAGGTAAGAGTTAAGGAGAGATTTAAAGAAATACTTCTCTACAAGTTAACAAGAGGGGGAGTGATTCATTGGACACAAAATAAGTCTGCATAGCTCTTCATCTCCTCCACATATGTTGTGATGTGTTTGTTCCATATCCTTTACATAATCATGAAGACAAAGTATGTGGATTACTACTCGGTATCACAAAAACCCTAGATAAATGCGCTCTACCTCTTTTATTGTCAAGCATTCCCTGACAGTACACCCACAGGGTGACATATGTGCACATGCAGTATAATGCAAACATATGCATCGATAATCCAACAGTGTACATACGTACATATACAATAAAGCTGGCTCGATATGATTTATATTTGATCCTTTAATGCAATGCCTTCAAACATGTATTCTTATAGCAAAGCAAAATACACTGAAGTGCATGAAAAATGAACAAAATGTACAGTATATCCATCGTTATTGCTTATTCCAGATTTACCTGCGATTCTTGGAATACCAAATGGAAAACTCAAATGATTGTAAGAAGAACTTTGTGGCTGTTTATGATGGCAGTAATGCCATTGAGGACCTAAAGGTAATATATTTTATAATATGTCTAATACTAATATACAGTTAATCCAGCCTGTAAAATTAAAGCCCCTTCATAAAATGTACTTTAATTTGTTGCACATTGTATCACATTTATACTCTGTTTTCCTCTCCTTCTGCTACACAACAGGGTTTATCTTTCTTTACTTCTCATACGTGCTCCTTTTATTATAATATTTGAATCATATATGTAGCAATTGTTTTACAGACCTTGGCCTCAATGAGACTACACATCCAAAACTATACAAGAAATCGGTGTGTGGTTTCTTGCAGGCCAAGTTTTGTAGCACAGTAGCTAATGACATCATGCTGGACACCGGTGTGGGAGTAGTGAGAATGTGGGCTGATGAGACAAGCCGTCTCAGCCGTTTCCGGATGCTGTTCACTTCTTTTGCAGACCGTGAGTTTCTCCTTCAGATTATTCTTAACCTGTGTCATTTGACATTTTGACCATTGTCCCTGTTGTTTACTTTCTACAGCTGACAGGGCAAGCACAGTATTGTATGTGGATTGGATGTATGATTGCAAACAGATCTGTAGCAGCACCCTCATGTGGTTTGTATTCAATACTGCAGCTTTTTAGGTAATTCGTCTTGGTAGCTCTTGTGGAAAATGCATGTATTAAGAATGCTGAGTTTCCATGTTTCCTCTTGAAAAGAGAGAAAGTCAGTGAGCACTTTATAAATGGAATCACAGTTACACAACATTGGTCAAGAATTACAAGAATTTCCACTCACTGTTAATGGCTTTGGTTGCTTTGTCAGCCTGTTGCATCACATACTGATACACATGTGTTTGTGTTTCAGCACCCTGTTCAAGCAGTGCATTCTTTTGCCACAGTAACATGTGCATCAACACTTCTCTGGTGTGCAATGGCATACAAAACTGTGTCTTTCCCTGGGATGAAGGCAACTGCAAAGGTACTCCAGTTGTGTTAAAGCTCTTTGTAATTCTTCTTTTAGAAAGTCTTCTGTGCTGTGCTGTATTACAATGAGTTTGGTTGCGTTATGTAATATAATTAATGTCCCGTCAGGCTCTGTTGTGTCACATTGAGCCTCCTTGAGGATCTGTGGCTCTAATTCTACAAAATAGACAGTCACACAGCCCCCCTTATGCAGTGCATATTGGTAAATGTTGGACAGGACAAAATATTCATTCAAAATGTCTTCTTGGCAGGAAAACAATGATCTCATCATCTTTAATGCCTTTCCAACTAAAAGACCTTGCATTTTGGCTTTTTAGTGGCTCTTAAGCACCTCAAACAATTGGGATTGCGGTTTATCAGTGAAACTGGCTTTTAGTGAAGGTTCTGAATTGTTCCTGGCAACCGAAGATACAGACTGTCCTAATGGGAATGGCAACAAGTTATAGACTGATATACTCTTAGTGCCTCTAAATGTCCTTTATATATCATCTGTTTGTCACTCTCTTCATATCCTTCATCCAGAGAAAAAAAGCAAAAGTTATTTTCACCATATCACAAAGACTCATGGGACAATAATCTGTGTGTCTACGGGTGTGGTGTTACTGCTCCTCATCATCTCCATCCTGGTGCAAGTCAAACAGCCACGGAAGAAGGTAATAGTCACAAGGAAATTATTTAGTATCATTCCACAAAATATTGGTGTAGAAATTGCCAATTTATCGAGTGTGTTCAATCATAATTTGGTGTTGGTTAGGTTTTGGTACGTAAGAATAACCTGTTCCACCGAGGCGACTTCCAGGAGGTGTTTGACCCTCCACATTATGAACTCTTTACTCTCAGAGACAAGGTTAGTTTGATTGCTTTGATGCATTATTAGCTGTACATGGTGATTTTCTTGTATGTAACAATATTATACATTTTAGGAGATGTCTGGAGACCTCGGGGAGTTATCAGAGGAACTCCAGTCCCTGCAGGCGTTCAGGAGATCCTCATCAAGCTCACGCTGCATTCACGAACATCACTGTGGCTCTCAGGCTTCTGTCAACTCCATTAAAGCCAGTCAAGTTGAACATGGCATGGGTAGGGGATCTATGGAGCTTCCCCCTTTCAGAGGGAACTTCCAAAGCATCTTACCTCCCATCAGGGACTTGAACAGCAGTATGCGGAAGAAGAGCTGGCCTAGTATGAAACCAGGCCGAATGCAGGGTCATCATGGTATGGGGAATAGAGCGTTGGGGAGGCAGGATAGAGTGATGGAAGAGGATGACGAGGAGGACGAAGATGGAAGGTATGATGTGTATGTACGCAGAGCAGGAAGCCGAAGAGGGAACTATGAAATGGCCCAGCAAAGATCCTTGTCCATGGACTTCTGAAAAGAAAAGACAAGGTTGGCACTGTAACTACTTTGGGGGCAGAACTATGCACATTTATAGAAGAGGGGAGACATTTAACGCCACAGGGCGGATGTGTCTCACTTACCTTCTTTATATTAATAATGATTAAAAAGAAGCAATCTAGGACTTCTCTTCTTTCACTTGCCTCATTTACAGTGAGGTTGGGAAACACAGGGTCTGTTACAGAGCGGTGCCGACCGTTTGTGAACAGTGTAAAAGTGAAGATAGATGATAATGCTGTGTATTGTTCTTGTTGTATTTTTCTAAATACATTTTACTATGAAGGTAATAGATTTTGTTGAAATATGTTTTCAATCAGTGTTTAGGTTCTGAAAGAATGTTTTAAGAGGAAGCGTGAGTACGGTACATTTAAAGCAAACAATGTAAAAGTCAACTCTCAGTTCTGTGATTACCTGTATTTAAGAATAAATTATGTACATTTCTGCTCCTTTGGTTAAGGAAAAGTATCATCTTGCCTTTGATATAGAGTCAGTTTTAACAACAGATATAAAATGACCATCAACAGTCAGGCTGTCACAGTGTTCCTTTCCAGGAGGCAGGTGTGTGTGAATGTGTGCGGGCGTGCGTGCGGGCGTGTGTGTGTGTGTGTGTGTGTGTGTGTGTGTGTGTGTGTGTGTGTGTGTGTGTGTTCAGAAATTTTCTAGAAGGTGTGCCACATAGGTATGCTGGTTAGAAATTCCCTTATAAAGTTATATAACCACGAAAAGCCCCAAACTGTTTGCCATTTACAGCCTATCTTTAAACAGTAGGTTTCATTTTCTTTTTGGGCTGTATACACTGAATATAATTGATGGGTGTCAACTTGTCTAGAGAAAAACTATAGACCATCTTGCGATGGGAACAGAACAGCCGCAACAACAAATCGGGCCAAGGGCGTAAAGTGGAGTGGCAATGGCCCCTTTCCTACTCCCCCTACTTCCACACCCATCTTCAAACACTGCCTTCAAACTACACACCTGTAAAGTTTCGTGACTGCATCTTGCAAGGTTGCGACGTCATCACGGTGACATCTATCCACAGACAGTCAGACCGTCAGTAATAGAAACACCTGGCACCTATAATACACAAAATCGTCTCTGTGGTCGTTCCCGCTACAGTAAAAATCTCAGGACCACATTTTGCCAGACTCACGGTAACAACAATAACGGCGCCGCTGTCGCGGCTCGTAAAAAAAAGGCGCCAGTAAGGCTAAGGAAATGCTTAGAGATCAGTCTGGTACGTTTTTACTAATAATATAGGACCACAAATGAGCATGTGCACACTGTAGACCTTCAACAGATGGCTATAATAGACTGCTTTGTAAATGTTGTATCCCAATGATGAAGTTTGATGAGAATCAGATAATGTGAAAATTGTTTAGTGTAATCAGAAAACACAATTGTTTTATTTATTTAGTTTATTTTCCTTTTCTCACACATGCACAGTTTTTGTGTTCAGTGTGCCAAACTACTTCAGTAACCTTAGAGCTGGAGGACAGAACACATTTCGAAATCCAGAAAATCATTTCTATGCCACAGCCTTGCAGTTTAGTCAGCAAATCTGTGGGGTTCATTTATCATATTCAGAAAATTCACTGGGCAGATAATTCATGGAGCAACTATGCATACACACAGACAAACATCAACATGTAGTCCTGTCAGTGCAGTATGGGCGCAGTTTATGCCAGTGAGCCCTGTCATGCTAAAAAATAATTAATATGATAATAAAAGGTTTGGCTACTGGTTGGCTACTTTATACACACGGCCAAAACAATAACAATACTGTATGACCAAACCGCTGATAAATAGTGTACACAGGTCATGAGTGGCACTGTTCTGTCCAAAAGCCATAATTTGGCCTCATATTAAAGAGAAGAAGATTTATCAAATCTCTGTCTTTCCCAGGTACTGCATATCTGCTGAGTGTGGCTGCTTTTTCAGTAACACTGTGGTGCATAGTCTTTATTTTTATCACAGGAATATGTAGAATATCTGGGGCACATCATGAAATGGATTGCTTCAAATAAATTCAAATTAGGTCAATAAGTGCAGGTAATGCAGGCTGCATGGCTTTTAACAGTATAGTAACGTGAACACAATGGAGAAAAACAGCTCTGCAGAATGGAACACCACCTATTTCTAAACAGACACAGATATGTTATATCTATAACTTCCATCTGTGTCTGATTAAACAGTGTAATTGTTAGATTAATAAAAACCCTGTGTTATGTATAACCCTTATGTTTTATTAAATGCATCAACAGCATGCAGGTGACTGTGTGGTCTTCAGCAAAGAAAGTAAAAAGTTGATTTTATAGTACATTAGATACATGAGTGAGTCAGGTGATCACTTATTCAAACACCAACCGGTTGGCCTGCAGTCTGTCAATCATTAACAGGGAGTTCAACTCAGAGACAGACACGCATGCTTAAACGTTATCATGGAGTTTAGGATACTATAACATGAGAGTGTACTGATTGTTGTGCCTGTGTGTGTGTGTGTGTGTGTGTGAACTACTATACTGTATATGCCTCATGTGTGCCCTCAGTTACACAACCGCACATGATTCTTTATGAGATACAGTTGTGGTTGCACACAGGCATGACAAAGCAGATATCGTGTTCCTTCTCTTGTGTGCAGCAACTCAGCATTCCTCACTGTTCCAACTCATAAATGCTCCACAGACTGAATATATGTGACACATGCTTCTGATATGACACAACAGCGAATGTAGAGTATGTAACCCTGACCAGTTTTTCATCATTCCTCTCTGAAACTACCGTATAGAGTACTGTTTGTATGTATCTTTAAATCTTAATAAAACATTACATTAATTACTTAATTACTTTTAGCACAGTATAAATAAAACACAATTCTACACTTTATCCAAAAGTCCCTTTGTCCCCATTATTATACAAACAAATATGTTACTATACGCAACTAGGAGTTTGTTCAATTCATAAAAAATCAGCAGCCGCAGAGAAAAACACTGCATCAGTCTTTGTGCGTCCTTCATCTGTAAGTTCTATTTCTTTTTAATTTGCAGGACGCAAATGAGAACATTATGTTTTTCAGTCTAGATTGACATGAAGTCATGAACTGTGCAGGCTTGCGGTCAGTCTTTCTCCAGCCAGTGTGTTGTTTCAGTAGCACAACAATGTCTCTCAATGTGTTTAGAGACGACTAAAGTCGAATCACAACGCGCTCCTCAGCGATTCATCAAAGAAGGCCAGGCGCTCATGTGCCAGCAGGGGTGTATTCTCCCCTAGAACAGCCTCCCTGAAGTTGGGCCGTCTCCAGGCGTACACCATACTGTTTAGAAAGCCTTGCAGGGACACGCTTGCAGCCTGAAATAAACAAAACAATACTAAGACCTGCAACTCAACGACAGATTATATTTTAATTTCCTCAATTGAAAACCCGTTCTTCTGAAATTTACCTGTAGCATGTAAAGGCCAAATAGGCTGCGTTGTTCAATGTTTGTCCAATCCGTCAGGGTAGACAGCAGAATGAGTACAAGAGCTACAGCAAGAAGAAACATAAGGCATCAATCTGATTTTGATTTAAAATGAACGGCGTGTAATACATTAACTTTAAATGTGTGTGTGTGTGTGTGTGTGTGTGTGTGTGTGTGTGTGTGTGTGTGCGTGTGCGTGTGTGTGCACCTGGTGTCCAGCAGAATAAGATGACCATCACCATATTTCTTGCAGTAGAAAACACTCTTTTGAATCTCCTTCTTGAACGTCCATCTCCCTCCACAGGAAAAAGCCCTCCCTGCTCATGTCTTTCATACCATTTGCCAACCTTATAGTAAATGACCTGAAAAAAAGAAATTACCTTCTGCTTACACATGTAAATATATACTATTCAAGGCTTCAGATAGCACTGTAAAATTATAAATCATAACTATATTTCCATGGATGTTTAAAGCCAATTCACAAGATAAAACTGTAAATGACAATATGTCTAAATTCCTCTTAAAATAATGTGATTGGTGTTTACTTACAGAGCAAGAAAGCATCACTGATATCACGATGAGGAAGAGAACAACTCTAATGAAAGTGTCATGACTCCTCTCCTGGGAAGAAAAAAAATCATGTTAGCATAAACGCACTACAAACTATAACTAAATGCTTATTTAATAAAATACAACAATACCAATCAAATAAAGTAAAATAGCTAAAATAATAATAATAATAATTATACAACAAATGATGGGTTTTATACTCACAGCAACAGAGCAGGACTCACTCCAGACGTGCAAGAACAAAATACAACTGAGAGCAAAAAAAATCAAAAAAGGTCAAAAATGCAGAAAACAGACCTATTTCAGTTCTGTAACTTATCTGAAGTCCATAATAAACCTTGGGTGCTCACCTGGTGCAGTATTTGCTATCATTACGGACAATCAATGCTCTGTCAGAGACTGGAATCATCGGAGTGGTTTTTATGAAAGGAGTGAGCACATATGCTATGTATATTGCAATGGGGATCAACCTGTGATATTAGACAACAGAGATACAGAATTGTAATTGTTTACACTAGGAATAGAGTCCATAAAGTCTGGAAAGGTATTCAAAGCTAAAGTATGCTGTTAAAAAACTCACCACACAACGGCATATACAGGTATAGCGACTATTTTCCTTCTACACCGACTCTATTAACAAGACAGATAGGAAGAATAGTTAGATAATTAATTAATTAATAATAATTAGACTGTTTTTGTACAAATTATTACCAGTGAAATGCAATAAATGCAGTGGGCGCCTCACCTGTCCACCCTCATCCTCAGTGGAGCTTGCTCTCCACCCTTGGATTGCATTCTTTGAATTCCATGCATAAACCACCACCAGCAAAAATGAAATTAAATAAAATGTCTGAAACAGAACGGACAAACACACAAAATGCAAAGTTGTGAAATATAACAATTTGTCGTAGCACAATATACAGTGATGCAAAATGTCACTTGATCACAATCTGATCAGTTATGACTTCCCACAGGTACTCATTTTTGTTTGCATAAATGCCGTAGGGTCCCGACTGCTGCCCACGTATGTTATAGCATAACATTATGTCCTTGACCTACTCCATACATTTTTAAAGTTTGTTTGAAGAGGGTTTCAATTGGGGTTTACGGCCACGACAACACACCAACCAATAACATTATTTATTTTAAAAATAAAGGCTGAAAATGCCCAAAAAAAATAAAAAATAACATTTATTTTAACCTTGGGGTCCCTATTTTTTATCAATTCAGAAATCTAAACTAAAACAGTTATTTTTGCTTTGAATAAATATTTGGACTTTTGCAAGTCTAAAAAGTTTCCATATGTGCATTTAGAAAGAAAGCCACAATCTGAACTGAATGAAAGGGATTAACAGTGTTTTAGCTCCTACATTACATTCTTTTCTTTGTTTGTTTTATGTCAAATCAAGATCTACTCTGCCCTTAACTCCCATCACTGCAAAATACAATGTAAATTCAGAAAATGTTAGATTTAAGTTGATACAGTTTATAATAGAGTTACAGAAACATTTTAAAACTTAAAACAACTATTAACGTCACCTTTCAATCTGAGGAAACAATGCAGAGAGGAAGACATGACACAGCAAACTCCTAACCACTCTGTTTTATAGATGCAAAAAAGAACAGAAAGTGTTGACATATTTTACTGCTAGAATGACGTGACACATCTCAGTTACAATCCTGGGAAAATCCTGCAGTGATGTGATTAGACACCGAGATTGTTTTCAACCCTCAAAACTACAGATACTTCAGCTGGGAAGTATATGTATTAATTCAAGCCTCTCTCAACCTCCCTGCCTTGTTTAGGAAGAATATGATCCCTTTCACCCACCAGGAAATAATGAAAACCTCATGCCCAGGCCGATGAGGTGGGGGGGCGTTTTGAGGAAGCTGGACAAGAAGCTTGAGAAGTGCAAAAACTGAGGCCTGTACTACGAAGCGAGATTTGGCGTTAACGAGCTAACTTCAGGTTCAACCCAGGGTTTTCTGTACTACGAAGGTGGATTAGTTGTTATCGGGTTCAATCGCCGTGGTAACTTATGCTGAACGCCTAACCTGGTCGGGAGCAGGTTATGTTGGAGATTAGAGATCAACCGGTATAGAAGCACCGCCTACTGACCAATCAATACTCGACTGATAACGGCGTCACCGTTCTTAGAAGATCTGGTGGAGCTCGGTGGGCGGAGAGAGAGAGAGGTGCGCTCAGAAAAGTTAAAACATTTAGAGACCGACAACCCCGTTAAGATTCCCTGGTGGGTATATTTATGAAAGATATAGATTTGAAGCGGAGGGAATTACATATAGGCTATTTGTCGGCTTCTTCAGCCGTGTGTTGCCAATACGCACATCGGTTAAAATTATGTTTTGATGTTTTTTTATTTTCTCTCACAGCTTACCACTGCTGGGGTTGCAATTGAAATAAAAGGCTAAAGCAACGACAGTTCATGGAAAGCAAAAGTGTAATTATGGTCAGATCTTGTGCCTGACTGATGGGAAAGTGACTAGTCTAATGTAGGCTATTATAGTGGGTGTACTGTACTGTATATTGGCCAGAATCTGCCTTTGGGGAGGAGGGGGGCATATCATAGTGGGGGGCCTGGGTGTCTTCCACCAGGGAAGTTTTAAGCATTAACGACTTCATTTCCTGCATTCCGATACACTTTTATGCAAAAAAAATAATAATAATAATAAAAAAAATAGGCTACCTTAGAAAAAAGCACGGATAACAATTCAAAATCTATCAAAAATATAATCGAAAGTATGTTACGTGTCATTGGGCATTTTTAAGTGGGTATATAGACATCCTGGAGCTATCACGTAGACTACACCACTGGAAGTGATATTGATAGGATAAGCGTTGTGATTTACGCCTAACAGCGTCGGCTTTTTATGCCAGCTTTCCTTCCTGCATTTTGCCTGTAAAACCGTGTCTGTGTTCTTCATATTTATGTAGAATTATAGTTTGCTCTTCTTATGTAAAATATGCGACAACACCGCCTCTTTTATGTGAACGCGCGCGCCGCTGGATTGGGAAGCCCTGGGTTGAATTGAACTAGTTGTTAACCACCGTCGTGATACAGGTTATGCGGGACCGCGGTTGTTAGGTTTGGTGAAGCCGGATAACTGAAAGAAATGCAGGGCATGTTGATCATGATTCGTAGTATAGGCCTCTGGTGTGTTTATTAACAAAACAACAATAAAAAGCATACTCAGACAAAGGGCACAAAATGAAAACCAGGAAATACAAAAAAAACTAAAGGAGGCAAAATACAAAGAGAGAAAACGGCAACGTCACAGCAAGCTGCCAAGTCCTTTATATTTTCTCCTCACCTAATTGGACCCTATCACCTGCACAAGTGATTATTCAGTGAACTAAACTGAAAGAGCAACCTTAACTTACTATTTATACATATATGTGCACCCACAACAATAGGCACCCCACATATTATAAAAATGTAATTCAATGCATAACTATCTTACCTATTGTTCTACACCTTAGGAGTGCCCAACCCCTCTCTGCTGAAAGGACCCAATCAGACAAACCTGTATAGTATGTTCTCTCCTTGATTAAGAGAGTAGCAGCTGATCTACCACCCACATCACAGGCAGAAGCATAGCAAAATACTATGAACCCATAAACTCACTAAACAGGCTTATGTCAAATGATAAATTAGTACATAAACTAAAACATTAAAAGGTCCCATGGCATGAACATTTCACTTTATGAGGTTTTTTAACATTAATATGCGTTCCCCCAGCCTGCCTATGGTCCCCAGTGGCTAGAAATGGCGATAGATATAAACCGAGCCCTGGGTATCCTGCTCCGCCTTTGAGAAAATGAAAGTTCAGATGGGCCAACCTGGAATCTTTAGGTCTTCAGGTTCCCTCCCCTTTCTCTGCTTTGCCCGCCCAGAGAATTTGGCCCACCCATGAGAAAGAGACATCATGGCTTTCAAACGAGCAAAGTGGCAGTTGGTCAAGAAGTGAAAGTAACTGTTCCTCACCAGTGACAGTGGCAGGCTGTATCGGCAGATGACTACACTGTTGTCAGTGCTCACTTTGTTCATGACACTGGTGGACATCAGGATCAGAGCAGCCAGGAGGTCCGCCAGGGCGAGCTGCACCAGGAGGAGCACCTGTAAACACATACACAAAAATAATGTTGCTGTAAATCTGTGAGATGCATAAGAAAACAAAAATCAACAAATATCCTGCACTGAAACATTCTGTACCAAAACAAAATCAACAAACTATAAAAAGAAATATATCAAATCTATTAATTAAACACAACATACAGTACACATGCTACCAAAAGCAGACACACAGCACACAGGCATGCACATACATAAATACATATGACTCACCTGTTCTTTTAGATGCCTCCATCTCACTGTAGAAACCACCAGAACAGAAAAACTTCCAATCACACTGCAGTTATATAGAAATATGTGAAGTATTAAACAACGCCATAGAGAGAATTATATCAGCACTGCATTCATTTTAGTACATTTCTTGACAATGTGTACAAGGTTTAAAATGAAGTAGAAACCCAAAGTTGTGAACTCATGGTCATTTGGCACCACATCAATACTAAACCTGAGCCAAGACTGGTTTATTGCACAGGTCAGAGTGTCTAGGACAGCTTATCTCAGACACATGTGTGACACCAGCATAAAAAGCTGTAAAATGACACACAATCAATCATAACCGTCCTCTTGGCCCATCAGAAACTAAGTGAATAAAACCGCATTCCCATCCCAGCACCAGGTTTGTCCTCTCTCTTATTGTTTTCATTTCTTTTTCACAAGCAAAAGAAAGAAACCGAGAGACTCATAAACAAAGACACAGCAGCAGGGTGACTGAGTTCACTGAAGGATTTTTTAAGATTTCCGCAGCTACAACTATCCTGTGAGCTACAACTCAGAATTCAGAAATAAAACATAAGGCCTCCTCTTGTTACGTGTTGCCTTGCTGGTTTGGCAAACCTCTCCACAATCAGAAAATTTAAATTATAAAAATTATTATTCTCCTGATATAATAATAGAATTATAGGCTTACTGTACAACCCATTTTAAAACATGTTTATATGCCATGATCTGGTGTAAATAAATAACATGAAGGGTATATCAAGCATAAAAGAGAAAAAGTATGAGGATGTGTATTACCTGGGAGTGAGTAACACTAAGTACTCAGTAGAGAGAACATCAAGCTAAGAAAGAGAATTCACACATGTTATTAGAAATGTACCTATTATTTCCCTCCTATCAGTTCATTACATTTTCAATTAATGTATTCATGCACAGAAAATGATGAATGCCTACCTGATCTTCACTCAGTGTACCATTGAGCTCCATTGTAAATATCTCAATATCTCCCACTCTGTTCGGGAACAGCCAAATGACCTGTCTCCATAACAGGCCTTTGTGAAAATATGTTTTCTTATCAAAGCACACCTCTATAAACGTCTGCACCTTGTCACGTGATGCTGTTTTGACTCCACCTGCTTTGAGTGTGTGCTCAATGGGTTAGTGCAACACTTTTAAATGGGAATCCCCAGGTGCAATGGGAAATATTCCTTGTCTTACTTACCTCCAGTCTTTCAAGAAATGAAAACACTCACAGTCAAAAATAGTGAAACGGAATTTCCTCCGTACTAATGGATTTTACCCTTCGCCTGAACCATACTCTGAACTTACCTGTTAACATCGAGCGCGAGCAACCATGTTAACAACCATGCAAGACTGGTTCACAGCAAATGATAAAATCCATATAAATATGATAAAATCCAGCGCCCTTTATAAATGGCGCTGATAAAATCTGTGTTACAGAGACATCTAGTGGTATGAATCGCTCTTGCATTTTACTACGTTAAGACCGACTTTTTAAGCGAAAATAAATAAATAATGCAAGCATTTTCCATTTTGTTAAACACGGACAACCAAAAACAACAGCTTGAATGTGTATGGAAAAAAATAACACAATGATTATTATTTTTTTTTTTTTTTTCAAGTTAATGATATTAACGTGTGTTGATAAAGTTGATTCAAACTGATGACGTCGAGGATTCCACGTTGGCCCGGACGTGGCACTCGGCAGTAGTCCTGTGTGGAAGTCAGAGTAACCGGATCAGTGTAAAACTATCACACGTCGCGCCTACCGTGGCTAATATTAGTACTTCTTACATAGATTGAAACATCAGCGGCCAGTTATGGGGCTCACCATCTCGTCAATCTTTGAACGGATTTTTGGCAAAAAGCAAATGAGGATTTTGATGGGTGAGTGAAAGCTGTGTTTGGCTAACTAATGTTAGTGAGGGGCACGGTGTTTAGCTTTAGCTTCAACGTTAGCTAGATAAGTCTCGTTAGGTAGCTAGCTAGCTATGATGAGCTTAAAATGGCAGTGAAGTTATTAAACTTTTACAGTATAGCATTGGGACAGAAGCAGAATTATAACCCAACTAAGAGCCATTTGATTAATTGTAATTATAGAAAAAATACAACAAAATCAGCTAAGTTATCTTACAGCTAGATTTAGGGTGTTTTTTCAAAAGGACGTTTGCTTACGACAACTTTATCCCGAAAACGGCTGAAATTAAAGTAAAATTGTTGTTACATATTAATAGTTTGTAATAAATCAACGTTTGGCTACCAAGTGTCTTGTATATAATAAACAGTTCCTAACCATAACTTAGCTAACGTTACATCTAGTTGAGAGACAACGTTAATAGCTGTTTATTGATAATCAATTTTAAATGACGTTAACGTTAGGTAAGGTTAGCTAAGTTAACCTGACGGTATCTCGTTATTGCGTTTCCTTGGGTGACGCTAACTAACTGCTTATCACGTTTGTGTTGCATTATTTTCAGTCCTGTTTCCGGATAGTTAAGGAGTTATATGTTCAAGACGGAAATATTAATATCAAGATCAGCTTTAATAGTGGATTGTTTTCCCCCTCATACTAATTGATGGCCCGCTAACGTTACCTATGCTCGGTACACATGATTCACTTTGTGCAGTCACATGTTCTCTGTTGATGCATGTCCTCTGATGATTAGCTCTATAGTAAAACACCTGTTATGTAATTTACAGCAGGTTGTTATCAATAGCTCTAACTTTGCTCTGCTCTCCTGATTTAAACGTTGATTTTTATCACACTTTTTCCCCTGTAGTTGGGCTGGATGCTGCTGGAAAAACAACTATCTTGTACAAATTGAAGCTTGGTGAAATTGTGACCACCATCCCAACCATTGGTAAGAGAAACATTAACAGTTACTTTAAGTTCAATTATGGTTCTTTTGATCGTTTAATGTGTACCTCAACATGATTGATTTATTGAACTTTGTGTACAGTGTTAAGATCTGTCCCTTCGCTTTCCCCTGTAAGGTTTCAATGTGGAGACAGTAGAATATAAAAATATCAGCTTCACTGTATGGGATGTTGGTGGCCAGGACAAGATCAGACCCCTCTGGAGACATTACTTCCAGAACACACAGGTATGAATGTGACTGCTTTGGTTTCATAAGGCAAAGCTAAGCTCATGTTTAATATAACAAAGACAGTGTCAGGGAGGAGCAGCAGTAGTAGTTAGAGCTGTAACAATTTCAAATTTTACTGTACAATTGTCTCAGAAATAATTGCGATTACCAAAATCATTGTCTCTTTCAGTCAAATTTGAAAATATTTATTGAGTTATTACTTTTTCAAACAAATAAAGTTTTGAATGAATCTCAGGATACATCTTTTGGTTATTTCATAGTTATGTGACCCAGATAATATAATAACACAAATACACAGCCTATAAAGTAAACCACACCACTTTATTATCATAAAACATTTTCTTAAATGAACATTAAATTGACAATTATCAACAGTCATAACCTTTAAGACCTTAGCTAATGTGAGCAATTAAACAAAGAAACGGTGATAATGTAAAACAAATTACAATTAGACAATTATGTCCATCCATCCATCCATCTTCTTCCGCTTATCCGGTCGCGGGGGTAGCAGTTCCAGCAGTTATGTAATACTTGTTAAATGCCTAGTAGTAGTAGTAGTAGTAGTAGTAGTAGTAGTACACCACTCTGAAATACTTCTACTCAGATCACCAAGTAAAGCTATTTCAGTACAATATTTAGATCAACCAGAACTCATGTCATCAAAGTATGAGACAGACGCTTCACCAAGTAGACTTGAATAGTGCCAAAGCGGCCACAGATTCCACTTAACGTCATTTCAACACATGTATTCATTTTAACTCATGTATTCATTTTAACACAGTACTTTGCAGCAAATGTTCTTTTGAACGTACAGTATGTTATCCTCTGGCTACATTGGTGCTGTTGGTAAAAGTTAATGAGTGTAATGCTCACATTTCAAACTTTGTACTTTATACTCTTTCATGTAGCCTGTTACTTATTTTATAAACATTTTTATTTTAATGGAATAAAGGAATAAAATTTATGAAAAATTGGTAGCATTGCATGTTCAAATTTCATCAAACACTTCTTATCTCCCAACCAGTTTTGTAGTTCTTGGATCATATTCAATAAATTCTCAACATCTCTGTACATATCTGCATAACTACTCTACATAACAACATGTTAGTCTTTACATTCATTTACTCATTAAATGGGGCTGCTTCTAAAGATTATTTTCATTATAGATTAATCGGATCATCACAATTAATGGATTAATTGTCATGTCCACAAATGTCAAAAAATTGTGAAAAATGTCCATCACAGTTTCCCAGAGTCCAAGGTGACATATTCAAATGTCCATACCCAAAGCTCACAACCACAGAAGATCGAAGAAAGCAGCAAATATTCACATCACTGGAACCAGAGAAAACAAAAATGACCAAATGATTTATTTATTATCAAAATAGTTTGCAAAATATATTTTCAATCAACTATTCTGCTCATCATTGTTAAAATTAAGAAAAGGGGAACTACTGTAACCACTAAAATGTTTTTTTTTTACATTTAGGGCCTCATCTTTGTGGTGGACAGCAATGACAGAGAAAGAGTGGCAGAGTCTGCAGAGGAGCTTACGAAGATGGTAGGTATTTAATATGTTCAGCTCAGAAGGCACTGTAATGCAAGGATAGTGTTCTCTGTGCATTGATCAATTGTAAAGAGTTTCATAATTTGCCATTATTGTGAATGCGGAAAAGCTGTCTCTGACTTAGAGTTGTCTAATACTGTGACATAGTTAAATCAGAACAAATAATAGTATTATGATATTATTATTATTTACAGTGCCAACTTTACATTGGATAACAATCCTTCACACCACCAGGATCTGTATATAGTCAAACTAAAACCTGTATGTATGTGTTCATGCCTTAGGGAAATGTACATTTCTCTCAATAGGAATCCGGATCTGTGTACGTTTAACATTGCATGGTTAACCTAGGGCGAGGAAAACCTGTAATTGTGTTTCCGCTGGTAACATTTTGTTGGGGCAGCCGCTATGGCGGAAAACACTAAAGAACAGTAGTTACTGGGTGCAACTAACTAACATAGCTCATAAAAATGCAGCGCAGTGATGACAGACATTTCATAAACAAGATGTATGTAACGGCACTGACCTGCCGATACGCATCAACCCACACTGGCCCCGTTCATATGAGTCAGCCGTCACTCTGTGAGTAGAGAATCTAGTCTGCAGTGTAGTTCATACACTTCACTGATACACCAGAGAATTGTACAGTAATTGGCTTCATGATAAATCAGGTTCTCTCTCTCTTTCAATCAGTCTGTTATTATTGTTAAAACAGCTCAAGGAGCATTCTCAGTGATAGGCCTGTCCTTATTTAATATAGGCTTTTTATTTTGGATAATTTATTGTTGAAGCTGTTTTTCAAACAGGGAAGGAAAAACTGTCTTTGCATTTTATTTTGATCACAGTCTGTTTTAATATAAGTGCTTGTGACATCTCACTTGTGGCTTTGACTTACAACTGAACATTTATACTGTTTCGTAGAAAATACCCAGATATATAGCGCCATATAGCCATTCATCTGGAAAAATACGTGATATGATTTTTGGCCCATATTGCCCAGCCCTAGGTTAACCCATGAATTTTGAAATTATTGGGTAACCATGTTGACTTCTTCTGAGCCCATTAACAATACAACTGCCCAATCACCTTAATCCTGATATTATAATTGCCTTTGTACTGCGTCAGTGTTACTGGCATTGTCTGTTCTTTACAATAGGTGTGGTCAACTTCTTGATGATTCACCAAAATATTCCTAGGTGAAGGCAAAGTAAAAAAGTATACACTGGATGAAATGCCACTTCTCCAGGGTCCAAATTGTTGTGACAGTGAATTGCATTTTTGAAGTTTTTACATTGAATTCTTTAGACTGTATAATCACTTCACATTGTCTGTCATTATTTTTGACTTGCCATTATGTTGCATGCATTTTTTATCTTAACCTTAAAGTTAGGGCTGGGCGATAAATCGATTTTATCGATTAACTCGAATGTGTAGTTAACGTCGATTTGTTAAAATGAAAATCGATTTTCTCCTTAACATCCGCCGACGGTCCCCTCTGGGCTCCCATAGCTCCGAACGGGCTCAGCCCTCCCCCCGCGCGTTTGCCATAGAGATACACAAACAACATGGCAGCGACAGGGACTAACATTAATTCTTTTCTTAACTAGTAGTTTCATTACTTACTTATCCGTAATCTCCGCCGAAATGACCGGCAGCTCGCGGTGCTCTGTCCCCGGCTGAGAGTCACCTATTCTCGGATAACTGAACCACCAGCTACCGCTGACCTAAAGGACCACCATGCGGGGCACCAGAGGCGGTGTTGAGGAACTCTTTTGCGGCTCAACACATCTACTAAATGCCGCTGATACGACCGAGCTGTGATGGAGGTCTGTAGCGGCTTTAACAACTAGCAATCGCCGCTCTGTAGCACGGAGCTCTTCTTCGACGTTTGTTTCTACCGCTAGTTACTACGAAGGAGCTTGCTACAGGTATACATTCAAGAGACCATGGGATGTTAATGTACGTTACTCAGCAACAGGTGAAAATAGGGGCAAGGTTTCCCAATAACGTTAAAATGATTTGAACTTTTAGCGAGGAACGAGAAGTGAATTACCTGTATGTGTGAAAACAGCTTTATCTCACGCATCCGTTTGTTTGTTGTTGAATATATATAGCACCCCCCATCCAAAAAAAGGGAAAACACTCAAACCAATTTATATTTCCACAAAATTGGCATGAATAATCATAATGGTATACATGCCCCATGTGTGTGCGTGTGTGTGAATCAAAACAAAATGAAGTTAAAACTTGTTTTGAACAATTTCTTTGTCATCTGCAGATTGATTTTAAGTAGGGGGAGAAAAAATCGATTTAAATCGGATTTTTTTGGAAAAAATCTGGGATTTTATTTTTAGGTCATATCGCCCAGCCCTACTTAAAGTGCTGTAGGCTAGTGGGGAATGAGCAGCAGTGTAGTAGGAGTTTTTTTGTGATGTAAAATGTTTTGTTTAACCATGCATCTTGCTGTGCTGCTTCTTAAACAATCAGATGTGTAAAGAATGCAGAACTGGCTGATTTTCCAAAAAATAAATTGAGGTAGTGGGAATTTTTCCATTATTTGGTAGGGAGGAATTACATGCAACAAAGGTCCCCGGCCAGCCGGGGACACCAGAACCCTAAAACTGCCTTTGCATTATTGCTCAGGGATATGAACCACAACCAGTGTGACGTATTTTGGCATTATCATTTGCATTTTTGCAGCACATATTCGGACTGCATTTCTATGAAGCACTGTATCTATAAATAGTTTTTTGTCTTGTTGAGAAATTCTTTTGATTTTAGAAACTTCCTTAAGGACTCACGACAAACAAGTAGTATTATGTCACTGTACATTTATGTAATGAATACAATCACACTTAATTCTGTTTGTAGTGTTTTGGCCCTAATATGTAATCTTAGAACTGATGTTCTAATCTGTTGTCTGCCCCCTGTAGTTGACGGAGGACGAGTTGAAAGACGCAGTTTTGCTGGTGTTTGCTAACAAACAGGACCTTCCCAATGCCTTAACAGTCAGCGAACTCACAGACAAACTCGGCCTACACGCCCTCCGCAACAAAACTGTAAGTATTCTGAATAAACATGCTCCCTACACCTGCAGTACGACTCAAATCTGTAAGCATGTGCAGAGCTGCATTCATATCTTTCTCATATCTAATTTACGCTATATAATCTCTGACCCCACAGTGGCACATTCAGTCAACCTGCGCCACCCAGGGCAGTGGGCTGTATGAAGGACTTGACTGGCTATCCAAAGAGTTGTCCAAGAACTGAAGAAGGATCGGCTGGACAGATGAGAGTGAGAGAGAGAGAGAGAGCCTGAACACCACAGGACAGGAGAGAAGGCACAGACATTCAATCCAGAAACATTTGGTCTTCCAGCACCAATGTTCACAAAAAGGACAAGGCTGGTGGACAATATATAATCATCTTTGGGAAATTTTAATATTACATATTTCTTTCTTTTATTATCAATAATATTACCGTATTATCTCTTGGTATAGTCTCTATTCTTCTCCTTTTGTACCCAAACTCTTACATGGCAACACTTTGTAATTACACATTCAGTTGCATGATGAGCAAATGCCCTATTAGAATGGAAACAATTAATAATGGGAGTTGTTCTTCAGTTTAACACCTTGGCTCCTGTGTAGGCAGCATTTTCAGTAATTGACCACTTGTATAATTGTTGGACTTAACTCACAACGTTTAGGCTGCCTCAGGCTGTTCATCTCCACAACCCATCGTGGATATTTGACTCCCTCGCAGACCTGACCCTTTGCTCTTCACTGCTATGTCTCATGCCAACTCATTTCTGTAAGGGCCTGTAGCCCGTTGAATGAGATGAATGAGGATTGCAGCGATTTCACAGATAGATCTTGTTAGTAGTGCAGAACCACATGGCCTGCCAGTAAATGGATCCAAAAATGAACATTGTGCCTTCTGGTCCCTCTTAACACAAATCTGAGTAATCCTTTCTGTATCTCATTCTGAGGTCATGCTCACTCATAAGATGCTTTTGTGACTTTTTTTTTGCTTCTGAAAGACAAAATAATGCAACTAGACATTTCTTTTGTTCTGCAAAGTATGCAGAGGTGCACCAGAACCACACCAGTGAGTGTAGATTGCTTCTTTACAACTTGACTTCACTATAAACCAGGATTTCATCCTCTTTACTCCTCTAGCTTACTTTCTTAATAGCCACCATGAAAACAAGGATTTAATTAAAATGTTTAGTTCTTCTGTCACTCTAAGAGAAAGTCTCTTTTGTCCTAAAAGGAGGAAGAAAGCCTTTTTTTCAGTGTTGACACACAGCCAAGGTCAGTGTGACACAGTGAAGTAGCATGTTTTTTGTTGTTGTTTGAGTTTGTTGTACTGTCTGAAAGCAAATACTGTATTATATTCTAATTATTCTACCCCTCTTGAAACACAAAAACATACCTGCCCATCAGTCTGTTTTTGTGTATACATTCCAACCTATGCTTGCAGATGCTGGAGCTGCCACTCTAAAAAATTATTCGCAAAAAATATTTTACAAAAAAAGCTCTGAATAAAGACGATGTTAAAAACAGATGTGCGTTTTGGACTCCACTCATTGTTTGGGATGGGCAATTGTCATTTCACCCATTAAAAATATGTCAAACATCTGATTACTGTATCACGAAAGGTCAAATCAGATCATAATTACTTACTTATCAAATTTTGTTTCATAACTCACTAAAACAACTCAACTGGCATCTTTTATCAGGAACTATGCCTGATAAGAGGAAGTGTAAGAGGTTTAGCTCTGTGACTTAAGACAGATCTTGTTCCTGTCAGTCTTTGGTTAAGTATTCACTTTCAATCCACTACACTTACACCACTCTGAAACATTTCACATCTTGTTAATCTATCTTTGTCTAAGCTCAGGGACGGTCTAAAGTCGTCTGCATAGCAAAATGCACACCTGCATGTTGAAAATAGCTGCAGGCAAGCTAATTTTGCATAAGAACTAAAATGTTATGGATGTAAATAAGCTGTCATGAGGCTCTCTTACAGCTGTAAACAAACAAGTGGAGAGTTAAAAGCAATACATCTAAAATGCCCACCAAGGCAGGGAACATACATGGCCTGCAGTGGATCTTTGTTCTGAACTCTAATGATTGGATGATACCTACTGTAGGAGAAAATTACAGAGAGAACATGCCAGCATGTTCATATATACGGTTCTGTGTATTTTTGCTGCATGTTAAGGTCAACAAATAAGGTTGTTAATTCTGTAAAGTCTATTGGCTTTTCGTGAAAGTGGATAGTAAACAGGAAACTGTATAAAAGATGTTTTTTTTAATTGTAATTCATTTTTTGAATCATTTTTTTCCTGTAGGCATCAGTGGACTGAACTCAGGGAATTTGGTGAAAACAAATGCCAGTGTCAAAGTTAAGATTCAGGCCCACACATGCATGCAGACAAACATTTACACAGAGTATAGAATTAGTTAGAATAATACAAAAGTACATTAACATAACAAAAATATGTTATGTTCTTCTTGTCCCTGTGATAGAGCAATGAATTAGCACCAGGCTTAGAATGGTTTCATATACACAGTTTGGTTTTGCAAAACCAGTTAACATTTAAATGATGCAAATGAATTGAATACATAACTAAACATTAACTTGGCGTGGAGTGTGGGTGTTGTAAGGTGCATAAAAGAACAACAGGGAAACTGAGGTAATGCTTGTCATGCTGTTCCCATTGCTGTCCTGCAGGGGGTGATATGTCCAGAGCCGCTCCAGCAGACATGGAGTGATCTACAATAAAAAAAAATTTAAAGGCATAAAACAATAAGCCAATGGTATCTGTCATGCTTGGTCCTTAAGATGAAGACATTCTATTGAAATAAATTTCATGTATTTTTAGGAAGTCAGGTTTTCAAACAACTACTTCTTTTAGAGTTGTTATTCTACGTATCCACAGTATGTTTAAATCTGTTCAGTTGCTAAGTGGTGAAGTGAGAGACAGTGCTGATGTGTTTGGATATGAGACCAACATTATATTGTTCTTTCAAAGTAAACAAAAACCCTGTTAGTGCTTATTAACAGTAGTGAGAACAACAATTCATATTTTCTATGCATCACAATCAAAATCATGTCTGAAGCTTTAGCTGGTGCCAGGTAATTAGGACCTTCATATAGTGTTTACAGGTGAAGGTATAGGCCTAAGCATTATATAATTGGCTTGGCTATGATGTGTGAATGACTGTCCTAATGTATTTATGACAGTTAATCAGGCTTAGTGGAGCTGGGTCAATGCAGTGTGTGTGCAGCAGGGTGGGTCAGCATAGAGGAGCACATGTGTGTTCTCCTGCCTTCAGCCCCCCTTTTTCTTCACTTTCCTGCACTCTTAAACTCTGGAAATACATTAAATGGGATTCACAGCTTCACTGCCCAACATAACCAAAAAGGTAAGTTTCAAATTTGATTGTGCTATATTATACAGCATATATTCATTGTATTCTGGATACTTTACTATTTTTTATATCATTTCCTGTGGTTTTATTTCTGCTAAATCAACTTCAATATTAAGAATCTTGCACAACATGCTAAATTACTGCAAAAAGTAACAGCACACAACTACAAAAATGGTCAGTTTAACAAACCGTGTCTCTGTTAAAAGCTCACATAATGTACATTGTGGCAAGAACATTTCCAGTTGGCCCAGCTGGAGTAGTCCTTCACATCTAGACTATAGTGTGGTAGCTCAGGCTGATATTAGGGGTTTCCCCCGGTGCAGGACGATGCCGACTTTAATACCAGTACCACAGCCGGCCTACTCCCAGGCCAGGGAGAACCTGATGAAGGCTATCCCACCCAAGCTCCTCTGTCTGCTGGCCTGTGGAGGAATTGACTGTCGCTATGAAGGACCAGAGTGTTGGAAATTAAATCAACAGGTCATTCGAGGCCTTTTCTCCTCCTGGTGAGACTATGTGACTGCAGTCTCACAGATGTTGCTGTGTTTAAAAAACAATAAGTGGCAATTTGCTAATTATGAACTTACTATTGCAGGGTGACAGATGACATAATTGCCATGGCACGACCATCCAATCATCTAATTGAGAAGTACAACATCATAGAACAATTTCGAAGGTAATCACTGTTGATTATTATTCCTGCAATGTGTGACATTATTATTGTACAACCCCCTGCGCACATACAGGTAATTAAAGGTGCAGTAGGTAAGACTTATACAACTAACTTTCTGTCATATTTGCTGAAACTGACCCTATGTTCGAGTAGAACTACATGAAGCAGGTAATTTAAAAAAAATCAGGCTCCTCTAGCACCACCTACAGCCTGTAGTGCGATTTACAAAAATCCACAGCTCCCTGTTCAGATGCACCAATCACAGCCAGGGGGGGTGTCTAACTGCGTGTCAATTACTGCTCATGCACACGCATTCATTCTCCCTTGTGGGGGGAGGGGCTTAGGAGACCATTTTGGGCTTCAGCGGAAAGGGGAGAGGGACTGACAAGTTGTCGATGTTCAAATTTTTTGGCTAAGTCCTGGATCTTCGCAATCCTACCTACAGCACCTTTAATTGAAAACTAAGTGGGGAAACGTATCTAGAAAACAAATATTTAGTCAGTTTAGCTACTTTTACTGGGTAAAATGAGGATAAGACATCTGACACCATTGTGTTTTAATTACAGTAATCAATTTATCCAATAGTTAGCAAAGTTTTAATTTATTATAACAAGAAATATGAGACAAAAAAACAGCACTAGTGTCAACCGTTGTCTTCATAATTTATGACTTTTATTCCCAGGTTGAACATCAGATCGATCATCAACATGCAGCTCTCTGGAGAGCATGCTCACTGTGGACCTCCCCTAGACCCTGAAAGTGGTTTCACATATTCTCCACAGATCTTCATGGACAATGACAGTGAGATCTTGATATACACAACATGGAAGACTGACTGTCCTTTTTAAATCTATACCACTCATAAAGTGGGGAGATGTAAATAAATAGAAACAGTTACTGTATGGTTAAGGGATTTTACGAGACAGTTATGGTTTGTGCCAAAGGGGCAGCAACGTCTGTAACTCTGAGTTGCATTATATACTGAGTACTGTGTTTCTACATCATAAAGTAGCTTACAAACACAATGAATCCTTAGAATGTCCATTATGTTCCTAAATGCATTCATGTGTGCACACATTTGTATATTTGCAGTTTACTTTTACAACTTTGGGATGCCAGATTTCGGTGTGTCCTCTCTTGTCGGTATAATTGATGGGGTGAAAGTTTTGGCCTTTGCAGTGAGCGAAGGAAGAGTGGCTGTGCACTGCCATGCAGGCCTGGGCAGGACAGGTATAAACATACTGCATCTACTGTTACACTGTGTGTAAGCTTGTGCACATGTAATGCTCTCATGTATATTCAGTGTGTTTGCTTGTGTGTTTGTCTGCTTCACAGGTGTCCTGATAGCCTGTTATTTGATTTACACCCTGCGCATCAGCCCGAGTGAAGCCGTCCACTATGTACGGATTAAACGGCCACGCTCGATCCAAACCCGAGCACAGCTCAGCCAGGTGTTTGACTTTGCTCGCCTGCTTGGCACACAGCTAGTCCAATACCCAGACCTCAGCCTGCGGCACGGAGACCCTTTCACACTGCAGCACTACCTAAACCGACAGGCGATACTGCTGCATGGCCAAGAGGCACGCACCCTCAGACAAACACCAAAGGTCAGGACTTTATCATTATACTTAATCTTTTTTCATGAACATTCCTGACTGCACTGTAGAACAGTTTACCACCTCCTCATTTGTGACCTCCTGTTAGGTGGTGTACCTCCTGTGTGTGCGTCTCTCCTGCTTAGCCCTGGGTCTCCCTGCTCCTCCAGGGATCCAGGCTGAGCTGGAGAAGAGGTCAGCACTGAGGACCCTGAACAGGACTGTGAGGGAGACCCTGGTGGCCAAACAGTACTTGCCCTTACTGAGGGAGGGTCACAAGGGGCCGTGGGTGAGCTCAGGGTCGGTGTCCTCCTGGGACGAGCCACTGGGATTCTTGGAGAGAAAGAGAGAGGTGCTGCTGGACAAACGCAGCTACAGCGACTCTGACCTCAGCAAGATCGCAGTACATCAGGTCCAATTTGACATTAATCGTCCGCAATTACTCTATGTTTTTGAACATTTTCTGTAAAATCCAACTGGTCATTGAGGCTTTTCTCACATGTTTGCATTCTGTCCTGCAGGATCTGGACTTCAGTCCATACTGTACCCCAGCACTTGGAAATGAGAGACAGTGGTGTGTGAAGGATCTGATACAACCTGATCTGAGACCAAGTAGTCCGATCCTTGCCACCGTATCACCAGGCCACCAGACTACCAAAAAGGAATCTCATACACTTAACATCCCAATATCTAGCATGACAACAAGCAACAACTATGCTAAGAAATCTAAGTGCACAGCGAAAAAGGCACTTGCCAAATACAGCTCCAACATTGAGGTAACTGTGATTCTTACTGTGAAAACAATAAAGCTAATAAAGAAAGCTTGGATGTGAATGCTTTAAAACAGCGTATATGTCTTGTCTTTTTAAAGTTGTGCAGAAATCCACATAATCCAGGCCCAACCTCAGTCGCCCGTGCTGTTGCTAATGCAATGGCAGATTTTGGTCCTCCAGGAGAAACCATCCTTCAAAGATCGGCTCTGCTGCAGGTAAGAAACACTGGTGCACGTCTAGTTTTGCGTCAGAACATAAAACTTTGATTTTGAGCTCTAAAGCCACTGAAATAATACTGTCACTCACCTTTTCATCAGGAGGAACTGAACAGTAGTGACTGTGGCTGGGCTCTGCTGGTCACCGAGTCAGATCCTCAGGTTCTCAGTTGTCTGTTGTGGACCTGGCTGGACAAGTTAAAGGTCAGTGGCGTCTAACAAGAGGACATAATTCCAGTATTCTCAACTTACCCTAAGGTGCTGTGAAGTAAAAAAAAAAAAAAAAGAAAATACATCTTGACGTTTTGAATTTCAGTTTTCACTTTCCATTCTGTTGTAAACATCTCTGTTTCTTCCAACCTCATCCAGGAGCCTGTTCTGGGTGCAGAGGATGTAGACAGGTTGAGCTGTGGCGTAAACAACAGGAAGCCTCTCAACGTGCTCAAGAAGGTAAAGAAAAAGATGTATGATACATTCTCTTTGATTCTTGAGTATTCTTCTTAAGAAACATTTAGAAAATGAATAAAACCTTTAAAAGACGATTTAAAAAAAGTTATTTTCAATATGACATTATTACAGCCACAGAGACACACTATCTATTGTCTACTGAGCTGTGTGAGCATGGTGACCAGCCTGTGTCCACACAGAGAGGATGCAATGCTGCAACAACTGATGAAGGCACTTACAAGGGTAAGACAAATGTGGAATTATAGTATGCTAAGGTGTGTGTGTGTGTGTGTGTGTGTGTGTGTGTGTGTGAGGGTAAGGGTAAATGAGGGTGTATTGTTGAGGTTAATAATAAGCCTTTTTTTTATCAACAGCGTCCACAGGAGGAAATGAGAAGCCTTGCAACTTTAATGAAGGTCCTGAAGTTGAGTTTGAGAGAAACCTTCCACAACTAAATCTAACTCCCAAGGGCCTGAGGCACCAATGCTACACTTTGAAGAGCAGAGTCCATATTGGAACAATTTCTAACAGAGCATTTTTTATTTTAAAAGAATGTGGTATTTTATCCTCTGCACCTGATAGTGGGTAAAACCATGTCTTATAGGCCCTTCTTACAGAAGACATTTTGACATGTCACAGTAGGAAACACAGGTGTACATAATACATAAAATATATTATGACCATTTAGCTGCTTTAGATCCTGGTACTGTCACACTTCTGGGATACTTGAAGAGAACAGAGTATAAATATTATTAGTAACACCTTTGTGCTTCTGTGCTTTCCCTACTATGACCGGTTAAGATGTCTGCTGTGAAAAAGGAAGATTAGGAAGGTTCCTAAATCTTTTTGTAGCCCTGAGAGTTGGCTTCTGGAGTCCCCCGATCTTACTGATACTGATACTGATACTGACATCTTCCCTTTTACAAAATATAAACCAAAAGTACACAATGGGTGTTAAATCAACACCAACTGTCTCTACATTTCCCTTAGATATTTAATTTAGATATTAGCTAAACTGAGTTTTCTCTATGGCGCTAAAATGTTGTGTTTGTGTAGTTTTTGTTCATACTTTCACACTTGACAACCACTCACTCACGGCAGTAAAAAGGGAACACAGGAAGTCCTATAGATTTTTGTGTTTACATCCCTATCCTTTTCAAGCATATGTTGCCCTTAATGAGCAACTGGTAAAAAGTCAGTCTTGTGTGGTTACAGTGGATAAGGAAGAGTGATCCATTAGACCCCAACCACATCATATTTGAACATGAATACTTACAAACTGAAAATAAATCAAAAATAAGCAATGACTAAAAAACAAAAACAAAAACAAATAAAAAAAGTCAGGTGGGTGCACCAATAGGAGAGGGAGGGACCCTAGAAGGGAAAGTCCTGCATACTGTGCTGAAACAGTGGTTAAAGCTAAAGTAGATTTCAATTATGACACTGATACAATGTTTTCTTATACTGTTACTGTTTACTGTTACTTTAAACAGTATGTAAGCTACTGTACCCTTAGTACTAGGCTAGCAGACTAAATCCAAACAGTGTGTTCTGTGGCCTGTTTCAGCCTTATATGATAATAATAAATAAATCATTTACACCATCTGCATACTTTGTTTTCTGTAATAACATATTGGAAATTCCTTTACTTGACCTGCACTGTTCCCACTCACATTCATACTTAAACATGCCTGTCAAACAGTGGTCTCCATGGCAACGTTGTCATAGTGAAGTTGACAAGCATTAGCTAAACAATCTGTGTCTGGGTTCAATGCACATGCTGAGTTCTGGGGCTCTGACACTCACAGCAGGATCAGCATATTTATGAGGTAAAATTATTTATCCTTTTATTTTAAGTCAGAAACTGATCTTAACGGAAATAAGTCACTGATTTCATAAGTTGTATGCACTTGGTAGACATCTTGTTTTGTTACAGGCTACTCTCGGTGTATGATGTGTTCACTGGTTTTGGTGTAACGTTAGCATTGGTTAAACTTTGCCCACAAATGACCAATGTATTCCAGCATATAACCTAGTAGTTTGCCAACAAATATATTTAAATAAATAAGTGACAGTGAACTAGCTACTGCTGTGTAATGTTAGCTAGCTGTTAGTCACATAAAGTGCTACCAGTAGGTTAAACTGGCTAGTAAAATGATTCATGATTAATGCTGCTTTATTTAACTTGTTAACATAGCAAGTCTTTTATACATGTGTTAGTGTAGAAACCAATCAACCATAGAAACAGAGAGACATTAATATTACTGAATTTAATTTATACTTAAGATGTTTATATGTTTTTCTCATAATGGTTTAATGTGGTTATGTTTTATACCCTGAATATTTCAGTCAGTTAACTATATATTTTAATAGTAAAAGTGAACTAAAACTAAACTAAAATCTGTTAGACAATGGAATTCAAAAACAATCACACAAACCAGACTGAGGAGTGTATTCCTATTTTTGTGACATATTGGTTTGAGTACTGTATGTCTATGAAGCACATTGGTGATTTCCACCACCAACATTTTTTCCACATCAAGCTCAAATAAACACAAGCTGCTGTTATTCAAAAACTACTGATTGGATTGGCTGGCAATACTGCTGTCCCTGGTGACATCACACTGAGGAGCAGTTTAGAATGTTGCAGAATGTTTAAATGGTGCACTTCCATCACTGCCTTCAGCACCTAAATAACATTTCTAACAGCAAAATCTTTCCCATAATACCTGCCCTCTTTAAGAGCTTGTTGCAAAAAGTCTTAAGACATACTTACCAGGTATAGAATTGACTCTAAAGAACTTCAAGCAACAGACCTGTTAAAGCTAAATTTCAATTTAAAGGATATGTGTGTCAAGACACCCTTATCAGGGAAAGCATTTTTTTTAATGTTCTTTCCCCTTCCAAGTGCACTGGTGAGTGTAAGGGGCAACAAGAAGTGCTCTCTGTTCCTTCATAACTTAAAAGCTACTTTATCAATATACTTTTGGCCACAATCTATTTCTCTCACAGGGTGATGTCAAAAGCTGAAGCTTGGGTTGGGACCTGGAGGCCTCACAAGCCAAGAGGGCCCATTGCTGCCCTCTATGGTAGTCCAGGGCCCAAGTATGCACTGCCTGGACTCACAGGTATAGCCAAAATGGCCATTAAGCCTTTTTTCCACAACCAACACCATTATTATCATTATTATAACTGACTGACATTATCTGTCCTTGTTTTCTTCCATAAAGGTATTACTAAACATGACCCTACTAAATACAAAGCACCAATGTTCAGCTTTGGGGCACGTCATACTCACGAGTCTGAGAGCTCCCCTGGACCAAGCTACCTAATCCCCTCCAACATCACCAGAGTGGGCCGAGACGGCGCTCCTGCATTTTCCCTCTACAGCCGTCCACGGGAGCCACAATTGTTCCAGGCCCCTGGACCAGGTCAGCAAACCCCTTACACATCAAAACAGATTTTGTCAAAACACTACGCCGCTTTTGACGTGATGCACACTATGGTCATTTGAGTTTACTTGTCAGCAGTGTCTTTCTATAACTTTCTTTGGTGTTCCAGGTAAATACTCACCAGAGCATTCCGGGAAGTCCGTCTTCCAGTCTGCTCCTGCTTATTCTCTGTCTGGGAGGACCAAAGACCTCAGCATTATCAATACACCAGGTAACGTATTGTGTTTGGTGTCAACTTTTTTTGAACTGTGGGTTACAAAGTTTCACGACACATAGAATATAAACCTGTTGCTCATACTGCAGGTCCAGCCTCCTACTCTCTCCCCCCAGTGCTGGGGCACAACACTGTGGCCACATCTGCAGCTCCCACCTTCTCATTCTGTGGCCGCAGCAAAAATGGAAGCTTCCATGAGGACCTGAAGAAGGTACATGTGAATGTCATAAACAAAATATTTCCTTTAAAAAAACAACAACCTAGAAATCCTGTGATTTACTTTTGTCCTCTACACTGTTGTTTCCCCTCCAGACTCCTGGCCCTGCTGCCTACAAAGTTGTGGATCCTTGTACTTACAGCCAAAAATCTCCCCGGTTCAGCATGACAGGCCGCAACTTCCCACCTGGTGAAACCACAAAGAAGCCAGGGCCTGGTGCACACTATCCTGAGCAGGTAAGAAACCCCAAAAGCCCTACTAAAGTCCCAAATATTTAGCATTGTTTTCCTTTATTGACATTTTCTCTCTCTCTAGGTGACCTTCACAAGAGCAAAAGCGCCAAGCTTCTCATTTGGACTGCGTCACTCGGAATACATCTCACCCCTCATTGTAGATGTGGTTGAATAATGTCACATATGCTCGCTTGTTTTAACTGGGAATTCACACAGCATAAAGCACAAAGAGCACAATAAAGCACAAAAAGCAAACTGCTCAGGATTATTGAGATCAGATTTTATTGCCACAGTTATAGGCCATATTGTATTAGCACTTGGCACTTTGTCACGGTTATTATGACCACTATCAGTATTTGAAGTAAATTATACTGAATTTAAAAATAGGTTTCATTAGTGGCATGTCTGCCATTTGTATCAATGCAACAAGATTAAAAAAAAGTATTTTATTATTTTATTATACAATTTTATTTTTCAAGGTGTTAGTTGTTGGTTTAGTATTTTGATTGGTTAAGTAACATTTTCAGTCAGTACTTTCTGCAGTATCAATTATAATTGGACATGCCGTGACAGCAAAAGCACATGTGTTAATAATAACATAAAAGATGGCTCTATTCCGTTTAGGTGCCCCATGTCAGGGAGCCAGTCTGCACAGTACAGCAAGGCTCTGGTACATTCAATGGAATAAAGCAAGTATTAATGCTATTAGATACACCTGTTTGTCAAGAGAGGTCTATTGAGCTGGCAAATAAAACGGCAATGAAACAGCGACCATGAAACTATTTTATCAAAAAAGTTGATTTTAAAATCAAGTTGTATTACTAAATCTCACTAAAACGTTTGGGGCACTGAACAAAACAAGTTTCCCAGTGTACACACCCAATTTCTGAAAACACTTTGACATTCAAATATTTATTATGTTCATTAATGTCAACAAAATCCTAATTACAACCATTGCAGTTATTTTATTATAGATATAGTAATTGGGATAAATAACACATGGAAAGAATGCTTCTCTATTCCTCTGTCTCTATTTTACTGTAGCTTGATGTGACATTAGAAGAAGTCTAAAGTCTTCGATGGGCTTCTCTGAGGGTAACAGGTGGTAGAGATAGGCAGGGTCGCTTTTTAATCTGGCTTCAGAATTGAATTGCTTTCTTTTTTATAGGTTACTTAGTTAACAATTTGGGCCTGCAGACTGCAATCCCGTTATTACTCACTACCATTTAAGGCAAATGGATAGAAAACAGTTTCACTGTAAATAATTTGAGGTAGGCCTATTCCTAATTTGAATTTTAACAAACTTAAATGGATTATTTTTGAGATCCTGCGCAGCACAGCAAACATGTTTTTTTTTAAGATTATTTTTGGGCTTTTCCACCTTTAATCGATAGGACAGCTAGGTGAGAAAGGGGGAAGACGTGTAGGAAATCGTCACCGGTCAGACTCGAACCCTGGACCTTCGCGTCGAGGCATAAGCCTCTCAGTATATGTAAGCCTGCTCTAGCCACTGACCAACCCGGCCCCAGCAAACATGTTTGTGCATGAAAATTGGCCTTGATGGGCTATTTATGTTGCTTATTCACCATAATGATATGGTTAAATACTTAGTCAAATTTTGGTCAAATGTTTCAAAAATATTTGTACAGTTACAGTTTTATTCGTAAAAAGACGGGAGAATTATATTACATCCATCCATGAGGAGGAGCATTCTTGACAGGCACCTGTAAGGACAGCACAGCTAGAACCATGACAAACTGTGGTCCTTCAGGCGTCCCCGTTGCATAGAAACGAAAACCGTCTACAATCTACAAACTTTTGATCTGATAACCTAGCTAGCTAGCTAGATGAGTGTAGAGAATCAACAGACCTTTCTTTGTGATAGACAACCATAACATACACAAGACAGCCAGCGACATTTGGATAAGTACCAAACAAATGCTATCAATTCTAACGTTACTTCAACGGCGCTAGCAGACGTTAGCAGTCGTTGCCTCTCCTTCAGGGTGCATTGTGAAGGTAGCTAACGGTAACGATACGGGACTCTTAAGAGACTTTAAAAGGACAAATGTAATATGTACTATTCTCAGCTTCAGCTAGCATCAGTTGTGTCGATGTGTGGACCGACGTACTAGTGAAATGAGCGATATCAAGCGGAACCACACGATGTTAACCTCAGCTAACGTTAACCTATGGAAAGCTAGCTAACACACATTCCCGTCCATACCCTTCGAATGCTAGCTAGCTCCTGCATGAGCTTAGCTAAGTCATTTATTCAGGTATTTATCAATTCAGCTAGGAAAGCGTCGACTAATACAATAACCCAAGTCAAAGCGATAAAAAGTTCAAAGAGATAGTGAAATGGCTGGCGACGTTGGCAGCATCCCTGAACTGGACCAAAAGAAGTACGATTCAGACGAGCAGGTGAAGATCATCTGTCTGGGAGACAGCGCAGTTGGTAAATCTAAGTGAGTATTAGCTGCTGTAACAATTAAGCTTAGGCTCCTTGTAATGAAGCTAGCTGTTTTGTGTTTAATAATAATAATGGCTTACGTGCAGTTTAGTGTCACAAATGATGAGGGTCTGATTTGAGACAGGTTAGGGTTAACGTTAGGGGTAGGGTAGCACAGGTGGTTTGGCAGGTTCATAATTAATTAAGGACATTGTATGTGGAATTTGGGACACTAAAGTGCACGTATACCAATAATAATTTTATTTTATTTTATTTTTTATTTTTAATATTTTTTTGGGGGAGAATTTATTTTCAATTCCAAAGGGCTTTAGTGGCATTAGAGTTTCAGTAACAATGTTGCCAAAGCATCAAAATAAAATGTGTCCAAATATTCGGACAGTACATACAATATGCAATAATATAACAGTAATATGAACATTAACACAACATTAAAATTGATTTATATTAATTATATAAAAGTATATTTTATGTGCATATGTGTCAATGTTTATACAGTTAGTCTTGTGTGTGCATGCGTGCCTGTGTGCAGCAAAATATCAGAATCAGAATACTTTATTTTATTATTATTTTATATGCTGTGTCTCCTTCTGCCAGGAGTATTTTTTAATGTTGAGAGGTCATTCAGCTCTTTGAAATCAGAGATTACAGAGTTGAACTTGTTAATATAAATGTTCCTTGTTTTATTGAATGTTTTGCATTGCAGAAGAAAGTATTATATTCTGAAGAATATAATAAATATATATTCTCTGTCTCTCTCTCATAGGCTGATGGAGAGGTTTCTCATGGACGAATAGTATCCTTTTGCAGCTTTAGAAATTTAAAATAAAACATCAGTCAGTGTAAGTCATATTATACTTTCCTGCAATAGCTATTACAGCCATTGTGTACACATGGACATGCTGTTGAAGGTCAAGCTGGCATGCCTCCAACAAAGCAGACCAATTGTCCTGAGAGGTTATGATTCTTAACTCTTTCTGCAGTCGTCCCCAACAGTTGTCCACCTATGCTTTGACTCTCTACAAACACACAGCCACTGTAGGAAACAAGACAGTAGCGATAGGTATTTATTGTGCAATTGCTTTTGTTCTTAACCACAGGAAATACATTTACCCAGTTGCAAATCATCTGTACAGCTTAAATCAGCAGGGATGGTTTTTGTTTTTGATTCACAGATTTCTGGGACACCGCTGGTCAGGAGAGATTTCAGAGCATGCATCCCTCATACTACCACAAAGCACATGCATGCATCATGGTAATACACACTCTTGGTTTCAAGACGGGTGCCTTTCCGTAATCATCTAGCTTGCCCTTTCTCACTCCCCACCAGGGCCCAGCAGAGAGGTAGAATAACAAGTGTTTATAAAACGTTTTCATAAAAAGTAAGTAATACATTATTTCAGATTGATAACTTAAACAACAGTTTACATAAAATGATCCAAAATATTGCTTTATGTATCATTTGGTCCTCATCTGTGCATTGTGGAGAGGAAATTATAAAATATCAAATTGCATTCTGGTTAATATGTTATATAAGCCATGTTTTGGGATTTAGGATGCACATGGCGATTCTTTCACAGAGAAGTCAAAAAGGACTTGTTAGATGACTGCTGGAATGCACCAGTTAGACTAGGGAGTTGCCACGCTGTCACTGTCAGCAAATACTGCTGCACCCCTTTAAAAAAACCTTTCTTCTTTTTCTTAGGTTTTTGATGTTCAAAGGAAGATCACGTATAAGAATCTGGCCAGCTGGTATAAGGAGCTGAGAGAGTATAGACCAGAGATACCCTGTTGTGTGGTAGCCAACAAAATTGATGGTGAGTCTGGCTCGGACACTGCACATAACAATGAGCTCTTACAATTGGATTAAATGTTAATTTTACATTATATTAAAGTTATGTGTTTTTTTTTTTTTTTTTATTTAATTTTTTTTAGAGATTGAACACATTGTATATTTGCTCTACCCTTGTGATTAATTGTCTAACAAAAGTGACTAGAATTATAGACATGAACATGTTTGTTTTTGTACTTGCAGCTGATTTGAAGGTGACACAGAGAAGCTTTAGCTTTGGAAAGAAGCAAGGACTGCCATTTTACTTCGTATCAGCGGCTGATGGGACTAATGTTGTTAAGGTCTGAACTTGTGCTTATTCTCCACCGTGTTAATGTCAGTGATCCCCAAGTTTATTTGTTCATGCATTTCAAACTCATAGCTAGTTTTACAGTTAAATGTATGTGCGGTTAAAACAAGATTAAAAGTGCTCCTTTTTATAAACCAAAGTATCAAATTAATTAATTGTATAATTCAGTATAATCTCATGAATTGCCCAGACCACTTGAACAGCCCTGTGTGTGATAGTTCTGACTCTAACTGCCACAACAGATGTTCAGAGAGATGATCAAGAGAGCACTGGACTACAAGCAAAACCCCAGCGACTTCATGGATGAAGTGATGCAAGAATTAGAGGTACACCTATCTGAATTTCCAAAAGACGACCATAACTAAAGGATGTTTACTGCAAGAATAAAAAAAATAGAACATGTGCTCTGAAGAAACCCCATAATTGGTTTATCATCTGCCATTATTGTTTTGTTTAATAGGAATTTCTCAGATGCTTTCTAAAACCTATTCATGATCTCCAGCACAATTTACTTTAGTTCATGTGGAAATGCATGTACTAATTTAGTCTTCTGTCCTTGTTGCTGAAATAAGCTGTCAAAGTGTTTTTGACTGAAAACATGTTTGTATTGATGTCCTTTGTTGCACTTCTTTTATAGAACTTTGACCTGGAGAAGAAGGAAAATAATTCAGATGAGGATGGATTGAAAGCACAAAGTCCTGAGTTGGTCTGAAAGATGTTTACAGATCCTCCAAACCCTCTTGTCATCTCATGGATAGGTTATCCTCTACTGGGGTTGATGCTCAACACGCACATTGTTTGTCCTTACCTTTATACCATTGGTTTGTAAGTCTACCACTGGAGGTTGGCAGACAGTCTTTTAGTCAGGTTTGAAGTCACTGCCCTCCATCCGTCCAGTGACATTGGTAGTGAAATAAACATGATTGAATAATTAGGATTTGTGTTGTTTACCAAGTTCATTTAGCTGCTGTTTTAGCCTTGCTACCATACTTATCAACAATATATACTATAATAATAGTAGAACATCCTACAATGAGACTGAGTGTGTTTTATTTTGTAATAAGAATGTGAAGCATTGGAAACTAACTCACACAGAGCAAAGAGAACATGTGATTATGAACTGTATTTGCTGCTGTTCTCGATGTTTTTGTGTAGTAAATTATGTGCAGTGCCAGCATCTGTTGGCTGCTTTTGTTGCATTCATTTTATGATGTAAAGTGTTTTCAGCACCCTTTCTAAATGAAAACTTAATGTACCATGTAACCAAATAGTTATCATGTGTCTCTTTCTGACTTGCTGTGATCCAGCAGTAGGCACAAGAGCACTAAGTAGTCAACCGTCAACTTCAGTGTATTATTAGTCATACGTGAGTAGACCTCAGCTGTATTGAACTCTTGTGAAGGTCCCTGGCTTGTGAAATGCTCAGCCAGCTGTGTGCTTCGTGATGGATTCGAGGTGGCTGTGTGTACACTCATTCGTTCATATTAGCAGGAATGTTGCCATGAAGAACATTAAACCAGTTTTCTGGCAGAAGGTGATGCTCAATTTAACACACCATTCAATTATTTCTATACGATAATAATGTTGTACATGGAAATAATGTGTGTGTGTGTGTGTGTATATATATATATATATATATTTTGTATTTATATTTGACTGTTTTGTGTGGCCTTTACTCAAAAATAAATCGCACTGGAATATAATTGTACTACTGAGACACTGAATTAGCAGGAACAAGACTTTGATGCAGTGCATGTTTTAATTATAAATTTATTACATAATATAACAAACATAGATCTCTGTGGTGGAGATATCCTGGGCAACATCTCAGATCTTGCCTCAACCTTCACTATCTCCCTTACTCTGTGTTTGCATGAGGAATACTAGGTAGCTTCTGGTTAAAGTTTTTATTTTGACTCAGGCTTTCATGTATTAAAAGGGAGGGGGATTTCTAATGCTATAAGCGTAAAATCTGTAGATGATTTGCCTGGTCATTGGATGCTGAGAAGGGGAAGTTCACCTGTGAGACAAGGCTGAGG